>NC_056745.1:903213159-903487037 GCF_019279795.1 Protopterus annectens
TGGTTTTATGTTTGCCTTTTCCACCTACAATCCAACCTCAGATTTTGTATAGCAGCTTGGGTGCTGGAAGAGCCAGGCCAGAGTGGGTGGTGTGTGGCTTATGCCTGTTTCTTTCTTGGAGAGATTGTATTGATAGACGCAGCTGGCAAATCTGTTCTTGGGTAAGTGGAGACGAATGCACCCAGTCGCTGTTTAATTAGGGAATGTGGGTTGTGTGATCCCAAGCCAGTGATGATACCCATCATGTAACCTATGTGAAGCCACACACACGTATCGGGTAGAGGGCAAAGGATAGCCCTGTAATCATATGAGTGTCTGTCAGCAGTCAGGGGCAGGATTAGAACCACATGGAAACACCGCTTGTGACTGCCTGTTATGGCTGTGGGCAGTTGAATGTCTCACAACAGTGACCGGCAGGTACTGGGCCATAAAAAAGGAGATAGATTTTCAAAAAAAAGGGGCGCATACTTAATGTTTTACTCTTTTCTCCGGTCTTCTCTGACAAATGATTGCAGATTTACCGATTTTATTTTTTGTCTCAAGTCACTATTTTTGTTCATTACATCAATCCTTTTGCCATGCCTAAAGTACATAATTTTGCCAACCTCTGTCATATTTAGACTGATCCTTAAGTTTTTCTGCTTTTGTCAGTTTCCTTCTGTACTCCTGGTTGAGTTAATTGTGCCTTTGCTGTGGTTAGATGGTAAGGGTTGGACTAAACAGTTTCATCACGTCTTTGTTCATAGATTTTTTGTTTTGCACACACTTTTTTCCTGGCTTAAAAATGAGCTAAAAGATATTTTTTCTGTGCCTTTTTCACTCTTTTTCTAACAAGCATTTCGGTTTTGATGTGTCTTTCTGTAGTCTTTTTTTCTTTTCCTTGTTATTAATTCTTTTTGTTAATTATCTTGCTTGTTTGGTATTAATGATTTGGGTGTTTCCACTGTTACTACCTTCCTGGAGTGAACCTTTAAAATTGTAAATGTAGAAATAAAATGCTGTTGAGGGATAAGCATAAACTGTGCATTGTGTTTGAGAGCACAATGCAGTGCACTTGTGTGAAACTTGTCAAGGCTTTACACCTGTTACCTTTAAGATGTAAGAATAAACTTTGAGTTTTAACTTTGAGAAGTTTCATCCCAAGCTAGTACCTCTGAGAAGCTAAATGATTTTTCGGAACAGAGGCTGTTGACAACACCAGAACTGAAAGTTACTACTTTTACTTTTGATTAATCCAGATCTATGAAATATAAACTAAAGCAAAAACTTGATAAAACCAAGGCCTTTCCAATCTTGATAAAATCAAGGCCTTTCCTCTCCAGGTGTAGATCTCGCTTTTCCGCTCTCCAAGATGGCAACTTTTACTGGAGGTAGTGATGCTATTAAAGCTTATTTGTTTAAGGATAATCAGAAAGTGTCAGCTTCCCAAGTTAAAAGTTATTCAGATTATAAAACTAATGATCTGATGTCAATCTTCATTCATTCTTGACTGATGGATTTGGTTCTGACCTCTCTGAATCGACTTGGCCATTCTACGTAGCTCATGCCAGCCAAAAACTCTTGAGCCAAGGCTGTACCCACAATACCCCTCTTCCCATTCTCTCAGCCAAGTGCTCGTATTTACTGTTTTTTCTTTGCTTAATTAGCATTAGATTGTTTTTTAATCTATTGTGATAACTACCGCTGTTTTTCTGTTTGTGTGTGTGCATGTTTTGATTGCAGTTACTTTCTACCCAGTCCCTTTTACCTAATGGTATTTCTTGTTACCATCACTGGTAACCTACTTTCCTCTTTCTTTCACTGATAGGTAGTCCTTAAATACCATTGTTGGTATATTCTTTTACCATTGCTGGTAATTTTCAAAAAAAAAATGAAAAGAGAACCTTTTTCTCACCCTTTTCGTTTCTCCCGTCTTTGGGTGTGTGTCTGGATATGGCAGAGAAACAAAAAGGAGCTTCTGGCTTTAAACAGTGTCCGGATTGTGGCAGAAAGATGCCCAATTCAGATGTGCATTTTTCCTGTGTTTACTGCCTGGGTGCCCTCCACTTTGAAATTATTTGTAAGATTTGTCAGGGCTTTAGTGCCCGTATGTTATAGAAAGACAAAACAAGGTTATTTTAAAAGGCTTGTTAAAAGGTCCATTCGATGAAGCCCTATCTAAGACTGAGACTAATAAATCTGCTAAAATAGAGTCAAAAAAAGAGAAGTCACTCCTGTGCCATCCTTATTTTCGGCACAGGAAGGAAAGTCTCATAAGTCACAGGTTCCGTCTGCTTCTACAGAACCGAGAGTTAAAGTTCCTAAGTTGACTGACTCAGACTTTAGCTCCAACAGTGGCTCAGTCCACCTCAGTTCTGACCGTCATTGCACCAATACAGACTACTTCAGCACCGACCACCTCTTCTGCACCAACAACAGTTTCTGCTCCAGCGTCTACCATTTCTTATTCAGTCCAGGCTTCCCATTTACACAACCGATGGTGCTGAAAGTCAAAACACTTACAGGTTCCCAGGACTAGATATTCCCGTTCAGTAGACCCCTTATATTGGGTCAGCTCCCCAGTTTATTTCTTGATAGACCCGAGTCCCTTCGGGAATGACTATATCCACTTCTGAGAGACTCCTGGAGGAACAGATGGACATTCAGAGCAGAGGCGCTGGCAGACCCCTGGCTGCCAAAGTTGGTCCATTCGTCTGCCAGCACCTCTGCAGTCCTCTCTCCCTTCTGAAGCCAAGGCTTATTCTCTTGGGACTCCACCAGTTTATCCTCCATCCTCTTTTCAAGGTTTGGAGTACTTCACTTTGACACTGCCGGTACCAGCTACCTCGGTGCCAACAGTAGACCTTACCTTGGCACTGGGAGATCATCTCTGACTTCTGATCCATTGTACACCTAGGACTGTGTTTCAGGGGTCTGTTCTGGGGCCATTTCCACAGTTCCAACTATTCTTATGGCACCATCCTTGACTCTTGGAACCATGGCAGTTTTGAACCCTTCACCGGCTTCTGTTCTGGAGGGCAGTTCAAGGGAGTGGGGTGTGACCCCGGTTCTGAGGTGGTTGGTCTTGGTTCTGGGCTCCTATCCCTCTTCAGGTGCAGCTGCCTTCCAGATCACCGAGAGAGCTTTAGCCACAGTAGGCTTCAAGCTGTCTCCTTCCTCGTTGGGAGTGCCATGTCTGTGCATCTCCTGGTTCGCTGTTGTAACAATCTGCTACAGCGGGCACGAGCTGCAAGACATCCCTGTCCAGAGTCCCTCCTCTTCAGAGTCCTCCTCAGGACCTCCCCCTCAGGAGCCGCTCTGTAAGAGGACGTGCAAGAGGAAGCATCTAGATTCTCCAGAAGAGTTGGTCACAGAAGGCACAGATTACGATGAAGGGGAAGGTTCTCTCGCTCACCCACTGAAGATGTCTCATTTGGAGACATCCTAGAAATATTGAAAGAAATGGGTAATTGGAAGCCCTCAAACCCATCCTCTGAGGAATCTGTCTTCTTGCAAGCTTTTTGTGCACGCCCATCTACTTCTTGGGTGACCCCCGCCCACTGACGACCTAGTTAAATTGATCATTCAGTGAGCATGGAGGGCTCCTGACTCCATAGTCTGTTCCCCGGAGACCGGATAAGATTTTATCAGCCCCATTGGTCAAAGGCTGTAGTAGTGGATGCCATGGTGGTGGCTGTGACCACCAAAAAGTTACTCGCAGGGGAGAGTTCAGCTGTCCATCCTCCTAACTGAGAGTCCTGGATGATGGACAGGTTTGGGAAGTGGGTGTTTGCTTCATCGACTTTCATTATGAGGTCATTGAAGTTCTTGGCACACTTTACTAGACTCCAAAGTGGTCTGATAACTGAGCTTTCAGACACCCTTGCAAGAGCAGTATCTGATGAGGTTCGAGGTAAGGTTGCTTCTCAGCTTGCCACTCTGGAGTCTCTCTCAAATTTGTTCATGCGGCTTATTGCTCATACAACTGAAGGGACATCTAGAGCAGCGGGTACAGGTGTTGCCATTAGGCGTCACACTTGGATGCACTTGTGTGACTTTGCAGAACCCTTTATCAATGCTCCTGTTGATGGTACTTCCTTGTTTGCCCAAATGTTAGAGACACACTAGCCAGGTGCGAAAAAGATGGGAAGACCCTTTCTGCTGTAGGCATTCGTTTTTCCACTCCACAATGACCTTATTCCAGGAATCATAGGAGTTGAAAAATATGGTTCAATAAGACCCAAGGGCCTTTTCGGGACACACGTGGTGAGTATTCCTCCCGGCGCAGAGGGGGGAACTCTTCTGGAAGACAACCACCCCATGGCAGGGGATGGGGATCCATGTAACCAGGGCTCCAGAGATTCCTTCTCTGGACAACCCTATCAACGCTTCTGAATGGAGGCCAAATTTCTTACCCCTGGAGGCAGTCAGAGGAAGATTTTCTCTGCACCACTCAGACTGGCTTACAGTAGCCTTGGATACCTGGGTGCAGAAAATAATTACCAGAGGTTACCATATCCCCTTAAATCTTTTGCCAAAACCCCAGAAGCGAATCCCCAATGTTCCACCCAGTCAGCGAGATCTAGCAGCAGTAGAGATTCAAAAGCTGCTTCAAAAAAAAGTCTCATCCAATTAGTCTCAACAGACCAAGTAGGATCCAGATTGTACTCGAGATTCTTTTGAGTGCCAAAAAAGACGGGACTGGAGACCAGTCCTGGATCTCAGCCTACTAAACAAATTTGTGTAACAGACACAATTCCAGATGGTCATGGTTCAGTCTAACCTTCCCTTTCTAGAGGATGATGATTGGATGTGCTCTGTCGATGTTCAGGGTGCATATTACTACATAAAGATGGACAACCGCTCGAGAAGATCTCTCCACTTCTGGCTAGGAGTCAGTCATTACCAATTTCGAGCACTGCCCTTTGGTCTCAGCAGGGTGAGCCTCCAGGTTGTTCAAATGCATGGCAGTTGTGGCAGCTCATTTGAGACTACAAGGATTCAGGGTGTTTCCATATCTAGACTGGCTCCTCACCGGGCCCTCCAGGCATCTACTGCTTTATACCATAGACTTCATCTTACATATCGCCAAAACACTAGCCATTTCAGTCAATAAGGAAAAGTCACAAATGACTCCCATGCAGGATCTGGAGTTTATGGAGCAAGATTAAATACAGTATCCTGTTTGGATTCCCTTCCCCTTCACAGGCTGTTAAAAGTAAAATCTCAAGTTCAACTAATCATTTCCAAAAACAAAGTTCATGCTCTTCTGGTACTACAGTCTCTGGGAACCATGGCAGCAACTGTAATGTTAGTACCCCTAGAGAGGTACCACATGAGACTGCTTCATTGGCTCTTGGCATAACATTGGTCGATTCTAACACATCCCATGTCCCATCCAGTCCTGATAAATCACTGCAAAAAGGATTTATCTTGGTGGATGAGGCCAGAAGAGAATCTATGGGGTCGTACCTTTCCACCCTCTTAGCCCAAGGCCGTAGTGATCACAGATGCTTCCTAGGTAGGGTGGGGGTGGGGCATTATCTGTGAAAGACTGTTCAAGGCAGTTGGTCCCTGCAAGAGGCCAATTTACAAATCAGTGTCCTAGAATTTAGGGCAGTGCTTTTAGCCGCACAAGCATTCCAGTCTGTTCTTTCTTCCGGGATGTCCATAGTCTGGTATATCAACAAACAGGGAGGAACCAGATCCTACCCTCTATGTCAGGAAGCCCTAAGGGTTTGGCAATGTGCTATCACTTCCGACTGCTTTCTGATAGTAATGCAGAACTCCACGATTGTGGACAAACTGAGCAGATGTATTCTCCTGCCTCGTGAGTGGTCTCTCAGTCTCAACATGGCGACGATAATCTTTCATTAATGTATCAACAGTGCTGTGACCTGTTCGCCTCCCCCTTAAACAAATGCAGCAGCTACCTTGCCCTAGTTCCCCTCACAGGGAGTCCCCGAGAGGTTCACTTATCCTCAGTTGGCCCCTTGGATTTCTGTATGCCTTTCCCTCTATTCAACTGATCCCCCAGATGTTCATCATGTTTCACTGTTGCAGTCATTACACTTGGGTTATCCACCGGCAGGCTACCCACAGTCGGCCCGAATTCCAAAGTCTTGGTCCGGCGTCGGTTGCTGTCGACTCTTCCCTGATGTCAGTGCGTCAGGGGTATAAAACATGTAACCGACGCCATTTTCTTCAGTCTTTCTTGTCGCGTGGTGCCAGAAGCAAAAGCAGTTGCCAAGTGACGGTTGGCCGACTCCTGAGATTTTCGAAATTGAGTTTCAGAACCGAAGTCTTCAATAAAGCTAAGTACCCTATTGGGGAAACTTTTTCTTGCTCCAGACTGATGTCAGTAAAAGTTAATAATTGTATCTCTTGTGGGAAGCAAATACCTCATAAGGACTTTCACTCTTACTGTATTCCTTGCCTAGGCCCTGACCACGACGTTGCCAGTTGTTGGTTTTGTCCTAGATTCATTAAACGCACTATTAAACGTTGGTTTGATTTTGCTGTACATTATTTTGGCCGAAGGTTTAATTACATAATGCCGTCAGAACAACCGACGACCGAAATTTATAAAAAACGCAAAGACAAAGAAAAGGACAGGCATCCGAGGTCCAAAACCGATGACGAAGCCTCTTCTAGGCCAGTCGCCGGTTCTCAGTGAGGCACTTTCGCAGCCCCTGACACCTGCTACCTCAGAGCCACAGGCCGTATCTGACAGCCATGTGGAGACACCGAGGCCTGTGGAAACTCAAGGTATTGGGCCTACGGAAACTATCCCCTCAAATGGGTCCAGAGCCGCTGAGCAGGCATCGGTTCTGAGGGTGTTTTCAGACCTTCACAGCTTACAATTAAGCCCACTACAGTAGCCAAGGCAAAGTTAAAAACACCATTAAAGACAAGGAAACAAGTACAGCATTCTACTGAACAGTCATCCATGCCAAAGAAACAGATGCTTAAAATGGCCGAACACCTAATTACTTTATTCAGGGGTTCCCATCCCCCTCCTGACAAAAGGCCTATGAAAGACACTGACTACGATTCCTCTGACCAGGTTTCTATTTCCTCTGATTCCTCTTCTGATCAGGGATATTCTCTCCCTCCCTATGAGGACTCTGATGCAGAAGAATCTATACCTTCAGCCTCTCCGCCTGAGGATTATTCTTTTGGGGAAACCTTGCACACCATGAGGGAGCATTTCCATTGGGAGAGCCAGGATTATTCAGAATCCAAGAAAAGGCTCAGAGACTTTTTTTTTATTACCCCAGTACAGGCCCCTGGCTATTCCCCCTGTTCATAGGTAAGTTCATAGGTAGGTACTAGGCTATCGGCCCAAGGGCCTACGTAAGCCTAGCCAACAAGGTTCCCTGGCTTACGCCACCCAAGAAAGTTATTTTCCTGTGCCACTATCGAGCAGAGACACAGAAGTGATCCCCGGGATGCATTTCCTATTTCCCATCCACTCATCAAGATTTTTCTTGAAGAGTGCTAATGAAGAACTTTGCCTGACATAGATGGGTAGCCTGTTCCAGAGTATGGGAAGTCTCTGGGATAGGAATCTATCCCTCCAGCATGTCCTGTTTATTGTGTTGACAAGGTTTAGGTCCCTAGAGCGTGTAGCTCGGAGGGATTGGGATTTCTTTAGGTGTAGCATGTCCAACAGCTCTGGGTTTGACACAGCTTTATATGTTAGGCAGAGATCACCTCGGAGTAGGCAATATACTACGGAGTAAAGCTGGAGTTTTTTGAGACGGTCAGTGTAGGGCATTTGTTTGAGTCCAGTAATCCTCTTTGTGAGGTACTTCTGTGGCCTTTCCAGCTGCTGCAGATGTCTTGTGAGGTACATTCCAAAAGGGGCGTTGTACTCTATAATGGGTGTAATGAGTGTCGAGTAGAGGGGAACGATGACCTCTTTTTTTTCCTGGATGAGAACCCTTTTCTGATGAGGTGTGCCACGTAGAAGGACTTCTGACTACTGTGGCGATGTGACTATCAAAGGAGAGACTACTGTCCACCTGGGTCCCAATGTCTCTCTTATCAAGCATTCAGTGTTAAGTATATTGCTGCCTATGTGGTAGTTAATGGGTACAGAGTTTTTACCAAAGGGGATGACACTACATTTTTTGGCATTGAGCTTGAGGCCATGGCTCTCACACCAAGCATCTGTCTCAGAGAGGCCCTTCTGTAGGATGTTCACATCATTTGGGGACTTGACTATGGCTCCTAGTTTGCAGTCATCTGCAAACTTCATTAGCCAGAGGCCTTCTGTGTTAGCCTGTACTTCAGAAGTAGATACCAAACAGGAGCGGTCACAGGATGGAACCCTGTGGTACTCCACTTGTCACTGGTTTGAGGTCAGATTTGGAGTCTGCAACTTTTACAGTGTGGGTTCTGTCAGTGAGTCAGTTGGCAACCCATCTTGTGACATAGGGATTTATGCCTAGTTTATTGAGTTTAGCTATAATTCCAGAATGGGGGATGGTGTCGAAAGCCTTGGCGAGGTCAAGATATGCTGTGTGAACCACCTTACCCTCGTCTACGGCTTTGGTGACTGCCTCAAAGAAGTCAATCAGGTTCAGGAGGCATGATCTGCCTTTCAGAAACCCGAACTGGGTGGGATCCAGAGTTTGGAGGTTACCAATGTCTTTGTTTATGAGTTCCATGATGATTTGTTCCATGGCCTTGCAGACCAGGCTCGTCAGGCTAATAGGTCTATAGTTCCCGGGATCAGTGGTGGCTCCCCCTTTGTAGAGTGGGATAACTGTTGCTGTGCGCCATTCAGTGGGCACAAAGCCTGATGCGAGGCTATTATTGAACATGGTGCTTAAGTGAGCTTTGTTCTTGTCTTTAGAGAGTGCAGCTTTCACCTGTATAGTTGTGATTACAGGGACTCTGCATTCTTCCTGTATAGATATGGGCCCTTTAGGGGGTGAGGGGGGAGTAAAGTTAGCACTGAACCTATTTGCCAGGATGTTGGCAATGTCAGGCGGTTCTGTAATTTTCGTGCCTTTGTGCTGTAACTCCGAGCAGATCTGGGTGTTGTCATTGAGATTCTTGACATAGCTATAGAATGCTGTGCTTGATACTGTTGATGATGTTTTCTCTGAATCCAGTTTGACACCTGATTCTTTACCCCCTGCACCAGTCAAGCCAGACAGGTACTACAGGGTCCCTGACTCTCAAATTTCTTTACAAAAACCCTGCTGCAGATCCAGAAACCATTTCTCAGGGTCCTAAAGGGGTTAAGGCTTCCACTGCTAAAAATCCTGTTCCCTCGGATAGGGATTCCAGAGCTCTGGACAGATGGGGGAAAAAAAATTACACTTCTGCTACTTTAGCTGTAAGGGCTTTAAATTTCCAGTTTCACATGCTTAAATATCAACAGTACCTCATTTCATTGTTAAAGCAGAAAATGGTTTCAATCTCAAAGTCTTGACAGTAAGGAAATGTAGGATTTATTGCATGCAGCGGAACAAGTGGGAAAGCATACATTACAATGTGGTTTTGATTCATTAGAGGTTTCTTGTAGAAACGCAGTTACAGGCTGTGTTATTCGAAGACATGCTTGGTTGACAGAACAAAGTTTACCTGACCATGTTAAAGTAAAATTATTGGATGCTCCATTACAGCATGATACTTTGGTGTTAAGACAGAAGAGGTGTTAAAGAAAATGGAGAATAAAGCAAAATCAATGCAGACAGTAAAGGATTTCTTACAGGTTCAACCACCTAGGTTTAGCAGAAACTGGCCTTCAAAAAATTGGTCCTTTCCGGTGTCAGACAGGGCACAAAGAGGCAGATACAGATGCCCAAGAGGCAGATCTCAGCCCCAAGGCTCCTACAGACCTAAACAATGGGGTGCTTCAGCCCCCAAAGAAGGGGAAGACAAATCACAACCTTATAGGAAACAGTCCCAATGACTTCCCTCTACAGATGCCAAGCACTTACCTTTTGGCAGCACGCCTAGGGGGAAAGCTAGCACTTTTCTCAAAAAATTGGCACATTGAATATTGTTTCTCAGGGTAACAGGTTCCACTTTCACATGCTTCCAAAATCAAGAGTTATGCCGGACCTGCCACAAAACCAATGGGCAGAGGCGCAAAAACAAATTGCTGCTCTCATGGACATGGGAGCTATTCAAAGAGTACCACAGCAAGAACAGGGGCAAGGATTTTACTCAAGACTTTTCTTAGTACCCAGAAAGGACAAAGCCTGGAGACCAATACTGGACCTGTCAATCCTAAATACTTTCCTGGATGTTCCAAAATTCAAAATGTTAACACTACAGCAGCTTCTATCCATGCTGGGCAAGAAGGCTTGGCTAGTTACTTTGGACCTCAAGGAGGCATACCTGCATGTCCCAATCAGACAAACTTGCAGAAGATACCTCAGATTCATAGCAGGCTCAATGCATTACCAATTCTCTGCACTGCCCTTTGGCTTATCTACTGTGCCCAGGGTCTTCACCAAATCCCTGGCACCAGTAATTGCATTTTACAGACAAAAAGGAATTCAAATATATCCCTACTTGCACGATTGCCTTATTCAAGCATAAAGCAAGGACATTCTACTAAAGCATCTGGCGTTTGTAAAAAGATTACTAATTTGCCTAGGGTACACAGTAAACGAAAAGAAATCAAAACTAGTGCCCTCTCAAGAGATAATATTCCTGGATGCAAGCTTAAGTACAACTGCCCAGATGGCTTATCTCATGCCAGACAAACAAAGGCAACTGACTCAATACTTTCAACTGATGGCAACAAAGACCCAGCTCCCTGCAAGAAAAATTCTCCAGGCCCTGGGCTTCATGGCGTCCTGCATTCTACTAATTCCATATGCAAGACTGCATATGAGGAAACTACAATGGTATCTAAAAAGTGTTTGGACTCAACATTGTTACAGCGTGGAGACAATTATAACTTTAATACCCTGCCTACAACAGGAGTTCCGATGGTGGTCCCAGGCCTGTCACCAGAACAAGAGACAGCCTTTCACCTTACCCACAGCCAGGCAGACAATAACAACGGATGCATCGGATTATGCCTGGGGGGCACATATGGCAGAAAAATGTATTCAGGGCACGTGGCCCAAGGAACAAATGCATCTTCACATCAATCAGAAAGAGATGCTAGCTGTACAGAATTCCCTGACAGCTTTCAAGGACCTACTACATCCAGGACAACTACTAATAAAGACGGACAATACCACAGTTATGTGGTAAATAAACAAGCAAGGGGGCACACATTCCTACCCCCTATGCAGGCAAGCCATGACCTTGTGGAACACAACACTAACCTACCAGCTACATCTGTAGGCACAGTTCCTGCCAGGAACAAAAAATACACTGGCAGATGAACTAAGCAGAAATCTCATGGACCCTCATGAATGGAAACTAAATCCACAGGTGTTCAGCATGATAACAAGGAAATGGGGATGCCCAGACATAGATCTTTTTGCCTCCCCTCACAATTGCCAATTACAGAAATTCTGCACAAGAACCTATCACTCTCAAGCATGGAAAGTGGATGCTCTATCATTCAGCTGGAAAGCCCTGACAGTCTATGCCTTCCCTCCAATGCCTCTTCTTACCAAGGTGCTCCTAAAAGTCAGACAAGAAAGGCCAAAAATGATCCTGATTGCCCCAGACTGGCCACGCCAGCACTGGTACCCAATCCTAAAGAGCTTGTCTCAGGGCTTAGCTTGGCCTTTATCTCAAATTCCTCATCTTCTGACTCAACAGAACAATCAGATTCTGCACAGTCAACGCAGAACCTTAAAGCTGGCAGCATGGCAGATAATGTAGCCACTCGGACTGCACCTCTCTCTAAAGCTGTTATGGATGTCATTTTAGAAGCCAGGAGGCCCAGCACTAGGAAATCTTATGCAGAAAAGAGATGAGATTCTGTGCTTGGAACCAGGCACAAGGGCTCGAACCACTTTTTCCAAATATACCTCAGATTTTACAATACCTAACTGAGATGCTGGACAAAGGCCTATCTTTCTCATCAATTAAAATCCATGCCTCTGCCATTTCAGCTCATTACAATACGGAGCCTCCTATTTTTTCACATCCTCTACTAAGGCAGTACCTCAGAGGGGCAAAAAACATAAGACCCCCAAGGAGAGCACCAGTACCAACTTGGGATCTCAATTTTGTTTTAGAAAAACTCACACTGCCTCCTTTTGAACCAGCCAGCACAGCTGATATAAAACTCTTATCATGGAAAACTGCTCTGCTCCTAGCAATAACTTCAGCAAGAAGAGTATCAGAGTTACAGGAATTAATGGCTGTGGAACCTTTCATCATTTTTCACCAGGATAGGGTTTCTCTCTGGACAAACCCAACATTCATGCCAAAAGTAGTTTCCAATGTGGCCCTGAACCAAACCATTAATTTACCAACTTTCTACCCAAATCCCCAGAATAAAGGGGAGAGACTTCTGCACACTTTGGATATACACAGACAGCTACGATTCTACTTGGAGAAAACAAAAGCTTTCAGAAAAACTGAGCAACTGTTTGTCTGCGTTGATAGGCTTTCCTTGTGATCCTGCAGCACAGGCTACAATTTCAAAATGGATAGGACACTGCATCCGCTTCTGTTATGCACAACATGGCAAATCAGTGCCTAAGGTCATTAGGCCACATTCTACCAGAGCAGTAGCCATTTCAGCAGCCTTTCTCAGAGGAGTACCAACCAAAGACATTTTAGAACCTGCAACCTAGAGCTCAGTGCACACTTTCACCAAGCACTGCCATTTGCCTCTCTACTCTAAATCCAGAGCAGACTTTGCCACTGCAGTCCTGCAGGGCCTGGTAGCCTCTCCAAATCCAATTTAGACCCAACCTCAGCTTTGGGATTCTACCCAAGTGTAATGACTGCAACAGTGAAACACGATGAACATAGTACAGTTCTGTACCTACCATAAATGTAGATGTTAGAGTGTATTCACTGTTGCAGTCCAGGTTACCCACCCACCATCCCCCTTTTCATTGCTGTGACTTCTCTGTACTTCTCAACTCTATACAACCTATGTGGTGTATTTGCTTGTAGATGAAGGAAATGTTTATATCAGTACATGCATGCTTTTTGGCATAATTTTATTTTTCAAGCCTTCCTATCTGGGAGCACCTGACATCTGGGGCAAGAAAAACTGAAGAAAATGGCTTTGGTTGCATCTTTTATACCCCTGGCGCACTGACGTCAGGGAAGAGGTGACAGCAACCGACGCGGGGCCAAGACTTTGGAACTCGGGCTGACTGTGGGTAGCCTGCCGGCGGATAACCCAAGTGTAATGACTGCAACAGTGAATACACTCGAACATCTACATTTATGGTAGGTACACAACTGTACTTTTCTAAGGAAAGCCCAAAGGTTAAGAAACAGAGCAATTCTCATTGCACCTTGTTGGCCCCACCAAGTGTGGTTCCCTTTTCTTTGGCCTCATCTGGTTCACCGCCCTTGGACTCTAGACCTGCTGTCTCACCCTCAGGGCCTGGTGCATCCCAATCTTCAAAATTTGAAGCTGACTGCTTGGTTTCTCCAATTCCAGTAATTGCCAGGCAGAATAAGTTGTCCTCTTCAGTACAAAAGATACTTATGGCCTTTCATAAACCATCCACCAGGAAGCTTTATCTAAGCAAGTGGAAACAATTTTCAGTTTGGGCGTGTGCAAACTACATCAACCCTTTCTCAGTGTCAGTTGATAAGGTCCTGGAATATTTAACTACCCTATTTGATAAGGGGGGCCTCTGCATCCACAATTAAGGTTCATTTGGCTGCCATTTCAAATTTTCATAACAGTTTTGATGACCATTCCTTGATGTCTCATTTATGCAAAATTTTTTTCTTAAAGGCACAATATTACCTTTATCTACAGTCAGAATAAACTCATTAGAGCTCATTTTACCAGATCTGTTTCCACTTCAATGTTTTTCATTCCAGAGTGTCTATGGAAGACATGTGCAGCTGCAACTTGGGCTACTCAACATACCTTTGTCACCCATTACAAATTAGACATGGTCTCCAGGGGAAGAGCATCCTTTGGCTCTATGGTGCTCAGAAATATCCTTCCTTTGGGCTGCCCAGGATCTAAAGTAACTGGGGACTCTGTCCCATCAGTCAAGAATGAATGAAGATTGACAACATCAGATAAAAAAGTTATGTTCTTACCATAACATTCCATCTGTTGTCTATCTTCATTCATTCTTGACATCCCACCCTTCTTACCCCATCCAAAAGACTCCTGGAGGTTCGGACCTAGTCCTGGGACATTATAGGGTTATGCCTTAGACAAGGCTTCTGTATTTTCTTTGCTACAAGGCAAGCTCGATCTGAGGTAATGGGAAGAGGGGTATTGTGGATAGAGCCTTGGCTCAAAAGGTTTTGGCTGGCACGAGCTATGTATAATGGCAGAGTCTGTTCCAACAGGTCGGAACTGAGCCCATCAGTCAAGAATGAATGAAGATCGACAACACAGATGGAACGTTATGGTAAGAACATAACTTCTTTTTCTGGTGTCAGAAAATGTCAATAATTCTGGTGCTTTTAAGGAAGTCCAAACCAAAATAATACTGGATTGGGCTGAGGAAATGGATTTCCCAGAAGAAAAGGCTCCTGAAATCTCATATGAAGCAGAAGAGAACTTAACAGTTAAGATGGATAACAGAGAAGTGAATGCATCAACTTTGCAGAAGACTGCAAAACAGAAATCACAAGGGAAACAATTTTTTTTTTACAAAAAGATTTAAATTCTAAAGCTTTTTATTCAACTGAGAAGGCTTTCAACAGTATTCTATCAGATGACAGTCTCAGATGTGTGGTTACGTCCACATTGCCGAGAGAAACAAGCAACACACACATCCGGCTTTACAGAAAAAATGTAATGCTAAAATTCAAGAGAGCAACACTGTTAAGCAATTATTAGGTGGATTACAATCCACCAGTACTGAAAACAACATGGGAAACACTAAAGACATTCTCGGCAATACGCGCCTGCCATTTTCAGATGTTTTTACAAACTCGGACGTTAAAACAGCTGAAAATAAACATAAAAAGAAAACTTTTATACTAAGACATCTGAACATATTTCAGATGGATTCCAATCCACAAATGTTTCAAATAAATCCACAAATGTAAGTGGTGAGGTAGAATGCGACTGGTAAGGTAGAAGAAAAACGGCACTTAGAAATGGCTTTTTTCACAGAGTTTAAGCCAGGTTCTGACAGGAGGTACGCAGATGCAGTCAAATTAAAGGTGCAGAATTCAGAAGGGTCTAGTACAAGGCCTTGAGTGATACCAAAGCCTTTAATAAGAAACAAAATAGAGACAGTATGGAAAGAAATAATGAAACCCTTAGGTGTTCAGTTAAAGCAAGTGTGTGCAATAATACACTGGGGTAATGAGGATTTTGCTGATATTTATTTTGAAAGTAATGAATGTGCCATTAAGTTTCATGCTGCTTTTTTAAAGAAACAAGCAACAACAACGGGCTCCATGGTGCAATTTTCAAGTATCTAACTTGGACATGAATCTTAGAAAAAGTCACATTACAGTTCAAATCAGTATACATTACAGAAGAACAAGTAAGAGAGTATCTTTTGTCACAGTGTGCTGATGCATTTACATTTAACAAATCTTATGATCAAGATGTTGAAGGAATATGGGATGGAGCTTGGGAAGCTTGGACAGCACTGCATGTCTGAGGTACAGGTGTACAACATTTATCAGGGGTCTGTTTCTTGGCAGGACAAAGGGGCATACTAAGATATGCATGACAACGTCGCTCATGTTATTTTTGTGGAGATTTTTCACACATTGTCACAGAATGTCCAGCATACCTCTCAACCTCTTAGTGCAAGAAATCTGGATAAAGCCCAACAAGATGGGGGAACAAAGGCCCAAAAATAGGGACATTTTAAATATTGCTGAGTCTGAAACTCAAGTGACTTCTGTTCTCCGATCATCTCAGTGATTTTTCAGAAAACCACTGATTTTAGGAGGAACAGACCAAAAATATGAGCCAAAAATCTAGACAGTTGGGAAGTATGATGCCCAGTCTGGATGTGCATTAGATGTAGGTCAGTGGAACATTTTACCAGAGCATGCTCCATTCAATGTCAATATTGTGCAGGACCACATCAGTGGGAGAATTTTACTAGTTTTCATACAAAATGCAAAAGAATGAGACAGCTCTTGATATGACAGCTGCTACCAGAACAGTGAATACAATGGAAAAACCGACAGAAAGCAGCATAGAAAATGAAAATAAGGACATGGTTGAAGATAAAGGACATGAGAGCACAGCAGGAGTTGAAAGTAAAAATATCAACAAGGACAGTGACACTGAATGGGAACCTGTGCATAAGGAGCCTACTCGCCCGATGTCAAACAATATGGTGACAGAGGATTCGGATATAATGGTATCTACAATTAATCAAAATTCCAATAGTAATGAAAAAATGGCAGAAAAAATAAGACCAATTTCCCCGCATTGAGCACAAGTAAATAACAATACAAGTTGATGGCTCATTTTTTCCAGTCATCTGAGGATGCTTCTGTCCCCGCAAACAGTCCCGCCATTAATTCCAACATAATTAAAAACTGCATTACAGTGGTCTAAAGTAAATAAATGTTAAAAAGGTAATACAACAAAATTTCAGAAAGCTGTAAGCAAAGAAACAGAAAATCATGGCTGAAACTTCTTGGATGTTTTGTAATTTCAATAATATGCTTTCATTTAAAAGATGTATTTTAATATTTGAATGTGCACAAGTTGTCTCATGATATATGTTTATTAGATGCAGGGCCTTTTATCTACAGAGCAGATGGTACAATGGAACAGATTATGGAATAGAGGAGTTGTATGGTCTTCAGGTTCAAAAAATATTCAGGTGCAGTTTTCATGTATAAATCTTCCAATATAAATATATGTGACACATTACACTTCATTTCAGGTAGGCTCATAGTATTAGACATGAAAGTACAAGGTGAATATTTCAGGCTAATAATATTATTTGCATACCAAGCAGCAATAGATTGTACAAAAATGTTTAATTTAATGCAGTCTTATTTATTAGGGCACATTTTCTCAAACTATTCCAGAGTTAAGTATTTTTGGTTGTTTATATAAAACAAGTATAATGTTTAATATTTATTTACCCTGACTGTTGAAAAGTGTTTGTGTGGGGACTGCGGATGATGTTGGAATTCTCCAGTCAAGGATAAGAAATTTCTTTTGGTTGCTGCTTTGGATTTGCTGTGGATGGTGAAGTATATGAGGGAGAGAAATGACAAAGCTTTATTGACACAGTATTTTATTAACAGACTTTCAATATGGTTAAATCAAACTGGTTGGACAATGGACACTAGATAATAATTAATGATTAATGATTAATTTAAATTAATGAAAAATTATTTGTTAATATATAAGCATTTGTAAATTTTAATAAATGGATTAATGCAGATCCATAACAGAAAAAAAAGAGAATGAAGGAAGTGGTTCTTAAAATAACTGAGTTGTGCAACAAGTCTCCTCCTAGGTTGAATAAATCATAGTTTGACTACTTGAAGTAACTACTGTAACTGACATTTGGGCTCAGCAGAAGTCTGTAACTTCATCCACAAACACTTCTATGTTGGATAGAGGCTTCTTCTGTATTGTCCTCTTCCTGATTTTCTGACTGATGCATATGATATTTTTGCCAGTACAAAGGATACAAACAGTGACTTGTGTGATGTCAGTGACTGACTGCTAAAGACTTGGCAGTATCGATTACAGTCATGCACATGGGACTACTTTTTAATGGTAGTGGCTCAGTTGTCTTCTAAACCACTTTTGGCATTGACTGTATCAACATTGAGGGAAATTTATGGTCCAACACTAAGAAATGGTATGTATGGCCAAGAGCATTGGCTCAAGTCTTGATGGGCCAGACTTTCATATGTCTGCACCGGTATCCTCACTGTTGAGCACCCTGTCAGCACTGACATTAAGTAATGCAGACACCTCTCCATCAACATTTGCCTAACATCTTGTGACCTTGGACCTTTTATAGTGCCCCACCACGATGTCGGGCCATAACTACATCTTTTCATGTCCAATGGTGGCTAGAAAACAGAAGTCCAAAAACAAGCACATAGACTGTCCCCCAATATGTACCCAATCTGTTGTATCAAAGAGGAGGAGGATGCAGCTTCTGCTCCTCCATCAGCCCCAGATGACACTATATTTGACAAAATCTTTTGAAATTATGTGGCATGGGGAAGACGTGGTCCACAGACCCAATATCCTCCTAGCAGGACATTACAGGAGGATTTTTGGTTCTCCCAACAGTCTTAGGTGGTTCCTCTATTAGTGAAATTTTTGAATGTAGCTTCCAATATGGAGTGGTCAAACCAAGGTATTGTGGCTCCAGCACTGGGGAAATGAGACCGAATTATTTGACCCCCAAGGATTTTCTCTGTTGGTCAGAGATTGCAAAAAACCTGATTCCATAGCTACAGCAGCAGCCTTATAGGTTCATAGGTTCATACAAGCCTATTGACCACTGGGCGCTTTATAAGTCTAGCTATGCATATCAAATGTTTTCTACAAGTGTCTTCAGCCTTAGAGGTTATTTTAATGGATATATATATATGCCAGGGTATGATTTACAGAATGCCTCTGTCCATTAGAGATATAGGTACTAGACCTGGGATGAATTTCTGGTTTTCCATCCACTGATCCAGGTTACACTTGAATAGGGTTAGGGAAGAGCTCCTTCACATGGAGGGGAATGCTCTGAGACACACAGCCATTCCTCTACCATGTCCTATTTATGTTGCAAACAACGTTTGTCCTTGGGTCAAGTAGTTTTCATGCTGTTGAGTTTACAGATGTGCAAAACGTCCATTGGAGCAAGATCCTAAGATGCCTTGTATGCCAGGCACAGATTGCCTCTAGACAGTCTGTAGGAAACAGGGTATATAGATATGGCTTTTTAGGTACATACCGAAGGTGGTGATGTACTTAATGATCGGTCTGATGAGGGCAGCACACAGAGGAACAATGACCTCCTTGGGCCTAGATGCTGTGCTGTTTATAAGTTGAGCAGCATAGATTGATTTCCTTTGTACCTTAGATATATGTTGATCGAAAGCCAAGTTACTATCCACATATATCCCCAAATCCCTGACTACTGGGTCTACTCTTAGGGGTGTGTTCTCAATGAAGTACTTTCCTAAGGTGGCTGACTTAGAGTACTGTTATGCATTTCTTGGCATTGAGTTTTAAAGTGTGGCAATGGCACCAGTCATTTCTCTGTCAGTCCTTCCTGTAGGATGTTAGTGTCTTTGGGAGATTCTGTGATTGCTCCTACATGCTCATCATATTAATCACTGCTGCAATAGCCTTAGATGTGTGGGGTATATCCTGCCAAGGATACAACTGCAGGCCACCTTCCAAAGCTTCAGGGCATCTTCAGTGCAACAAAACCATTAAGCAACTCAAGCTGAGGTAACTGTAAAGGCAGGTTTGCGTGCCAGGCCCTCCAGTGCTTTCCTGACACCAGAGTATGCTCCTCTGTGGCTTTCAAGGATTGACTGTTGGCTTGTGCTGCTCCTTTGCTGGGCAGATAAGTTTCTTTTGAGGGAAACCCTCCATTTTAAAAACTTGATTATTACTAATTTCCTGTTCAGGAAGGTTGTATTTAGGCAAGGAGTTTGTGTTTTAATGCACTATCATATGACTGTATTGTTTCTAAATCAGTGCACTTTTTCATGTCAGTTTAAAAGCTGTTTAAAGCAAATGAAAACCATTTTTACAGAATCTTCACCCATTCCTCCAGTTCTGCCTGCTTTGGAGGATATATTACTGCATGCAATTTTCCTGATGATCAGCAATTTTGACCCTGAAAAGATAGATAGAATGTATAAAGTTCTTAGCCTTCTGAATTTATATGCACGCTTTCCGTACCTGAACCAGCAGCAATAGCTTTAATTAATCCTATGGTAGCTAAAGATTTGGTTAATTCCATTTCTACTCCTTCTGACAAGGATTGGACAATTATTAAGTATGAGGAAAAAGAGCATGCTTTTTTAACTTTGATTTTCAGAATTTTGAATTGTCAGGCTCATATGTTAGTTTATTCTGACTAATTGTGAAAGTATGAGGAATGTGTTGTGTGCAGTTTCTTCTTGTGAGTAGTAATTTACTTTAAATAAATTAGTTTCTTCCATTGTTCGTCACTACTGATTGTTTAGAGTTTGTTTTTGTCTCCATCGACGCTTCTTCAGGGACTATGGCCAGTGGTACTATTTTGAGGAAGCTTGCCTGCCTATGTTCTCAGAACATTGTAGATGTAAAACATATGATTTTAAATTCTCCTTTGGATAGAGATTTAGTTTTTGTTTGTTCTTCATGTTTCACTGTTGCAGTCATTACATTTGGGTAATCTGCTTGCAGGTTGCCCTCAGTCGGCCTGATTAACAAAGTCTTAGGTCCTGCGTCAGTTGCTGTCCCTTCTTCCATGACGTCAGGTCATCAGGGGTATAAAACATGCAGCTGACGTCTTTCTTGCCGTGTGGTGCCCGAAGCAGAAGCAGTTCGCAAGTGCCGGTCGGCCGACTCCTGAAATTTTCGTTTTCGAGTTTCAGAACCGAAGTCTTCTACTTAAAGCTAAGTACCCCGTTGGGGAAACTTTTTCTTGCTCCTTACCGATGTCAGTAAAAGTTAATAATTGCATTACTTGTGGAAAGCAAATTACCACATAAAGATTTTCATTCGTACTGTATTCCGTGCCTAAGCAATGACCACGACGTACTTTGCCGTCAGTTTTGTGCTTTATTTAATCAGCGCACTATCTGTCATCAGCATATTTTTGCCTCTAAATATTTCGGTTCTCTGTTTAATTATCCAGAAATTTCATCGGTTAGCCATCCGAGTACCAGGATTCTGGAAAAACACAAAGATAAAGACAGAAACAGGCCGCCGAGGTCCAAAACTGCCGACGATGCTTCTCCTAAGCCAGTCGCCAGTTCGCCGGTACTCAGGCGCTTTTGCAGACCCTGATACCCGCTACTTCTGATTTGCAGGCCTCTACTGAGACCCATTCAGTATGCCGCGAGATACTTCAGCTGTGGAAACAGCGGATGTCTCTACCTTGGATGGGTCCGGAGCCGCTGTGCAGGCACCGGCTTCTGAGGGTGTATTCAGGCCTGCAGACTTGCATATTAAATCGACACCTCCTTCATTACTATGGCCTAAATCTCAATCCATGTCTAAAAAACCGACACCCAGGCCACATGCTCAGGCCCCTATGCTAAAAAACAAATGATTAAAATGGCTGACGATCTAATAACTCTAATCAGGGGTAGTTACCCCCCTAAGAGGCCTAGGGCTGAGCTGGATTATAACTCTTGTGATCAGGATACTGTTTGTTCTGACTCTTCTGATGACCTGGATGTGTCCATACCTAATTATGAGGATTCTGATGCAGAGGATTCTATTCCCTCTGCTTCCCCTCCTGAGGATTTTTCTTTTGGGGAAACTCTACATATTTTATGGGAGCATTTCCACTGGGAAAGCCAGGAATTTTCTAATTCAAAAAAACAGACTTTGGGATTTCCTTCTTCTACCTCAGCATAGGCGTTTGGCTGTACCTCCTGTACTAGACATTGTTGATGATGTGTTCTCGGAATCCAGTTTGGCCCTTGATTCCCTGCCTCCTGCTCCTAGTAAACCTGACAGATACTACAGGGTTCCTGAGTCCCACAAGTTCCTTTTCAAAAATCCTGTTGCAGATTCAGAGACTATTTCTCAGGGGCCCAAGGGCATTAAGGCTTCTACTGCTAAAAATCCTACCCCTTCTGATAGAGACTCCAGGGCGCTGGATAGATGGGGTAAAAAGGTTTATACGTCTGCAACCTTGGCAATCAGAGTTTTAAACTGCCAAATTCATATGTTAAAATATCAGCAACATGTTATTGGACTGCTTAAACAGAAAATAATGTTGATTCCTGACTGTGTGGAAAATAAAGATTTACAGGACTTAATGCTTTCTGCTGAACAAGTTGGAAAACATACTTTGCAATGTGGTTTTGATTCTTTAGAGGCCACTTGCAGGGCTGCTGTTACTGGCTCTGTGCTTAGAAGGCATGCTTGGCTTAAGGAACAAACTTTGCCCGATCATGTTAAAGCTAAATTGTTGGATGCGCCTTTAAATCAGGACCGCCTGTTTGGCAGCAAGGCTGAAGACGTTCTTAAAAAGATGGAAGATCAAGCTAAATATATGCAAACTGTTAAAAGATTTTTTACAAGTGCAACTTCTTAGAATTTAGTAGGCACTGGCCTACTAAGAATTGGTCCTTTCCAGTCCCTTCCAGATCCTCTCAAGCCAAACCCAGGTATCAGTCCCAGGGAACTTTCAGAACTAAGCAGTGGGGGGCCTCCACTTCCAAAACTGGAAATAACAAGACAACCCCTATGGTAAACGGTCTCAATGACTTCCTTTTAAAATTCCCAAGCACTTATCTTTTGAATGCCCCTTTGGGAGGAAAGATTGCTCTTCATGTAAAGAACTGTGAACTCATAACCCAGGACAAATGGGTTTTAAATAGTGTCCCAGGAATACAGATTTCATTTCCACATGTTGCTAACACCAAATGGGTGGCCAGACCTGCTCCCAAATCAGTGGGCAGAGGTTCAAAAAACAAGTACTTGCCCCTCTTACGCATGGGGGCTATTCAACTGGTGCCAAAAGAGGAAAAGGGACAAAGTTTCTACTCCAGACTTTTCCTGGTACCCAGAAAAGACAAATCATGGCGTCCAATCCTGGACCTATCTACTCTAAACACCTTTCTGGAAATTCCAAAAGTCAAGATGCTGACTCTTCACAAATTACTCCCTATGCTAGGCAAAGACGCCTGGTTGGCAACACTAAATTTAAAAGAAGCATACCTGCACATCCCAATCAGGAAGTCTTGCAGAAGTTACCTATGCTTCAAAGCAGGCTACATGCATTATCAGTTCTCTGCACTACCCTTTGGCTTGTGTATTGTGCCCAGGGTATTTACAAAGTGCCTGGCTCCAGTAATTGCATTTTGCAGGCAAAAACGTATTCAAATATACCCATACCTGGATGATTGTCCTGGTTTTCTGTCTGAATTAGACATGCTTTTAAATCATCTAGCATTTGTAAAAAGGGTTCTAACTTGTCTGGGGTACACCATAAACGAAAAGAAATCACAACTGTTACCCTGTCAACAAATTACATTCCTGGGTGCAAGCTTGAATACAACTGCCCAGATGGCTTACCTCAAGCCAGAAAAGCAAATTCATTTGGTAACCTACTTCAAACAAGTGGCCACAAAAACTCTGCTATCTGCAAGACAAATACTACAAGCCTTGGGGTACATGGGCTCCAATTCCATATGCAAGATTGCATATGAGGAAACTACTGTGGTATCTAAAAAGTCTAGGTAGTCAACATTCGCACAGCTTGGAAACCGTGATTCCTATCATACCTTGCCTACACCTGGAGTTCCTCTGGTGGGCAGAGGCCTGCCACCAAAACAAGGGACTACCATTCACACTACCCCCTGCCACCCAAACCCTAACTACAGATGCATCAGACTATGCATGGGGGGGCTCACTTGGCAGGGACGTGCATTCAGGACAAATGGAACCCAAATCAAATGTACCTACATATCATTCAAAAAGAAATGTTAGCTGTACAGAATGCTCTGACAGCCTTCAAGGACTACTTTCTTCCAGGACAACTAATGGTAAAGACGGATAGCAACATGGGTTATGTGGTACATAAACAAGCAGGGGGGGTACACATTCTTCCCCCTCTGCAGACTAGCCATGGCATTGTGGAACACAGCCTTGAGCTACCAAGTGCACCTACAAGCTCAGTTCCTGCCAGGAAAATTGAATACACTGGCAGACGGACTAAGCAAAAACCTCATGGACCCCACATGAGTGGAAACTGGAACCAAGGATTTTCAAGATGTTTACAAGCCCAGACGTAGATCTATTTGCCTCCACCCAGAACTTCCAGTTGGGCAAGTTTTGCACAAGGAGTCCCCACAAACAAGCCTGGAAAGTGGATGCCTTCCCCCCGCTGCCTTTACTCTCCAAAGTTCTACTAAAAGTTAAACAGGACAAACAAGGATTATCTTGATTGCACCAGACTGGCCGTGCCAACACTGGTGTAGCCCCTCCTGTGCAGTGTGTCGCAGTTACCTCCATTGCACCTGCCTCAGATGCCTACCCTGCTGTCTCAGCAGGAGAACCAAATTCTGCACGCTCAGCTTCAAACATTGAACCTTGCTCCCTGGCTAATCACTTAAATTCACCCCTGTCATTCCTCAGCAAAATGATGGATGTCATCTTAGAGGCAAGGAGATCTAATACTAGAAAATCTTATGCTGAAAACTGGAAAAGATTCTGTGCCTGGAACCAATCTAAAGGGATGAGCACAGCGGCGCCCAATTTACCTTAGATTTTGCAATACTTAACTGAGATGCTTCACAAAGGCCTATCCTTTTCTTCCATTAAAATCCACGCCTCAGCCATTTCAGCTCATTATAACACAGAGCCTCCCCTCTTCTCTCATCCTCTGCTCAAGCAGTACCTCAGAGAGGCCAAAAACTTGAGACCACCCAGGAGAGCTGCAACTCCTGCCTGGGACATTAACTTTGTATTAGAGAAACTCACTCTACCTCCTTTCGAGCCAGCTGCTACTGCAGACTTAAAATTTCTTTCTTTGAAAACAGCTTTCCTTTTAGCAGTCACTTCAGCTAGAAGGATATCTGAAGTACAGGCTCTTATGGCACTGGAGGCTTTCATCACATTTCATGCGGACAGGGTGTCACTCAGGACCAATTCATCCTTCATGCCCAAGGTGGTATCCATCGTGGTTCTTAATCAGTCCATTCATTTGCCAACCTTCCTTTCCAATCCACAGAACAAAGGGGAACGGATTCTGCATTCCTTGGATGTGCACAGACAACTTAGATTCTATTTGGACAGGACTAAACTTCGAAGAGAATCGGAACAACTGCTGGTAGCATTTGCTGCAGGGGCAGAGGGGAAGGCTATTTCAAAACAAACCATTTCTAAATGGATAAGCCATTGCATTAATTTCTGCTATAAGCACCATGGAAAACCTATCCCCCAGGGGATCAGATCTCACTCCACAAGAGCTGCATCTACTTCTGCAGCCTTTCTCAGAGGTGTTCCTACCAGGGTCATCCTAGAAGCTGCTACTTGGAGTTCTGTACATACTTTCACTAAGCATTATCATTTGCCAATTTTCTCTAAATCCAGAGCTGGCTTTGCCACTGCTGTCTTGCAGGGCCTTATTTTTGCTTTAATGCTATATAAACTCCTCCTCCCAACCATAGCTTTGGGAATCTACCCAAATGTAATGACTGCAACAGTGAAACACGAAGAACAGAGTTGTGTACACTTAGCATAAATGTAGATGTTAGAGTGTATTCACTGTTACATTACTGGTTGCCCTCCCTCTGGCCCCTAACTACTTCTGGCTATACCTCTACTTTCCTTTAATATGCTTAAAAGCCTTTTTGGTGTATTTGCTTTTTGCTGGAGGTATACCTTTGTGTTTTTATGTTTATTTGCTCCCCATTGAGGGGGCACCTGACATCTGGGGCAAGAAAAACTGATGTAATGACGTTGGCTGCATGTTTTATACCTCTGACGACCTGACGTCATGGAAGAAGGGATAGCAACCGACGCAGGACCCAAGACTTTGTTAATCAGGCCAACAGAGGGGCAACCAGCAAGCAGATTACCCAAATGTAATGACTGCAACAGTGAAGATGTAATGATGTTGGCTGCATGTTTTATACCCCTGATGACCTGACGTCATGGAAGAAGGGACAGCAACCGACACAGGACCCAAGACTTTGTTAATCAGGCCAACAGAGGGCAACCAGCAAACAGATTACCCAAATGTAATGACTGCAACAGTGAATACACTCTAACATCTACATTTATGGTAAGTGTACACAACTGTACTTTCCTCTGCTTCAGAGGTGATCAAAATGTGTGATGAAAGTATAAGTTGATAGTGAATTATTTACATTTTTTTAGTCCTCATCTTCCAAATTTTCCAAGGGATTCTCTAACCTGTCATCCAGTTTTGGGAAAAAAAATACAGTCTCAGCAAATGCAGGTAAACAGATATTTAACAAGAAAGGGCAAGGGGACTCCAAAAAGTATTCAAACACAAAAAATAATTCAGGACCCCCCCCCCCAAAAACCAGGGACAGTCCAGCAAGCTAAATGACTGTTAAAGGATTTTGGACACCTGTCACCCTGGCAGCCCCCTTTCCCTTCCAGAAAGTCTGATCTACACTTCTCTGTTTGGCAACTGAAAGTTTTGGACAAATGGGTTCTGTAGATCATCAAGATGCCATATGGCAGTGGGAGAAAATTCCCCGTTTCCCATGGATAATTCCTCATTGAGCAGACTAAATTCTTATTTCCACTTGTCTTCATCACATGCTGTTCCAGGGAGTGATAGAACCAGAGACTTCTTCACCAAGTCAAGACTCCTGTCCCAGAGACTTCCCATACCCTGGAACAGACTACCTATGTCAAACAGAGCTCCTCATTAGCACTCTTCAAGAAAAATCTTGATAAAAAGCTATGATGCATACATCAAACAGAACATTTATCCTTATAATACATCATTAAATACATTAATAATTTGTTCCATCTATATTACATCTAAATAAATCTTAATATAAATATTTAAAATGAGTATAATATAAACTAAACACCTTTAGTTTTCAATTTTGGTACCTAATTCTGAAATGCACATAAAACATCAGCTTTTTATACATTTTGTCACAAATTAATATTGTTAAATTTCAAATTTGGCGGAGGGAAGTTAGTTGTTGGTAGTAAGGGGGTGGTTGATTCAAACAGTCTCTTTTTAAATCAGGAGTCTTTAAACTCCATGAAGTAGATAAGAATGTATATAATCTTTATCTGCACATAGATCTCATTTATTTTACAGTGTCTAATTCAAATAAAAACCTAATTTATTTATTAATTTTCTTTTTAATTGGATCACAATTTGGCTGTTCTTTCACAAATATGGTAAGAAGAAACAAACGTACGAATAATGCTGGCTATTTAGAGACTACAAATGTAATTATAATTCTAATAAGACGCTTACATTTTAAGGTTGACATTTATATTAGTATCTCCATTAATGTTAGTGGATTGAATAATAGCTGCAAAAGAGGGAATCTGTATAAATATTTAAATCTTTTTAATCCATATGTAGTCCTTTTACAAGGAACACATATGTTAAAAGAAGACATAGACTTAATAAAAAAATATATAGTACTGTCAAGTTCACATCATCAATAAAAAGAGAGGTGTTGCTATTTTATGGAACAATGCATTTCCAATTTCTAAAAATATTAAATACTTATAGTGATGATAAAAGTATGTTATGTGCTACCACACTAGAACTTATTAAAAAGATATACACTTTTATTAATGTATACTGGATACCCAGAATAGCTATTCATACAGTCAAACAACAACTAGATCAAATAATACACCTTTCCAAAGGGAACATCATACTTACAGGAGACTTCAATTTTATAGTAAATGAAAAAGACTACTGCTTTCAAGAAAAGGATGATTACATCATCAAAAAACTTGACTGAATTCATTGAATCATATCATATGAGGGATATTAATGATCTTGCAGAATCCAGTTCACTTTTTTATACATACTATTCTCCGAGACATGGAACGTAATCCCGAATTGACAGAATTTACATATCAAACCAATTAATTAATAATCTGAAAGGGGTTAGAGTACAAACATGCCCATTAATGGATCATAATGCAATAACATTTGAGTTGCTAATGCATTCCAACTGTTTCCCTCAAATTAGAATACCAGCATATCTAACCACATTACCAGATTTCGAAGACTTTAACTCTGAAACAAAAAAATTTATTAAAACCAATATTGTTGAAGATACTTCAGCTATATATATATATATATATATATATATATATATATATATATATATATATATATATATATAGGATGCCTTGAAAACTTACCTATACAGGAGAATAATTAATTGGTATCTTAAAAAAAAGTTGTGGGATAAAGAATTAAAATCTGTTCAAGAAAAAATTGATAAAGCTAAATTACAAAATCAAATATCTAAAACTAATAAGATTGAGGAAATCAATATCTTGATTAATAAATACTTACAAATCTTAAACTATAAAACTAAGATTTATTTAGAAAAATTTAAGCTCATAAATGTTTCCACTAATCCTAAATCATTAAAGAAACTAGCTACTAAAACCAAAAAACTAAATGAAATATAGCATATTAAAGAGATTTATTCTGAAAAACATAAGAAGGTAACATATTTGAGAGATATGCTAATGGAATTTAAACATTACTTCACTAAGATAAATCAGAATTTAGGCATTTTGGATTCAAAAGTTAAAATAAGTTATTTTATTAAGAAATTCACTAAAATAAATTAGAGGAACAACAAATTAAAGCATTAGATAAACCAATCTGTCTCCCAGAAATTAAAAATCAAAATAACAACTTAAAACAGAATAAGGCTCCTGGTAATGATGGGATCTTATCAAAAATATATAAATTATTTTCTAATGCACCACTTGCTTTATTACACCAAGTCTTTACTAAATGTCAACAATCTTTTACTATTCCTCCCACTTGGAAATATACCCATCTCCCCTATTTTGAAAACAGATAAAGAACCATCTAAGTGTTCTTCATATAGGCCAATATCTCTTTTAAATGTTGACTATAACATCTTTATGACCATTTATAAAAACAGACTTAAGAAATTTCTACCTGGACTAATTAATGCAGATCAAACATGTTTTATTTTAAACAGGAATACATTTGATAGTATCAAAAGGATATTAACCATTATTGATCATGCTAACGAATCTAAGAAGAGCTTAACTTTATTAAGCTTAGACATAATAAGCACCTTTGATTCGGTTAACTGGGAATATTTATTTCTTACTTTGGAAGCATATAATTTTTCTGGCAAATCATTAATATCCCAACAATATAAAGGTAGCCAAGTATATATAAAAATTGGTTCATACCTATCTGACAATATACCAATATGCAAAGGAACCAAACAGGGTTGTCCCCTTTCACCTTTATTATTCACTATTATAGTGGAACCCTTAGCTAATTATATAAGAATGAATACAAATACTGGGGGAATCAGTCTAAATGCAGAAACAACTTCTAAAATACAATTATTTGCTGATGATATTTTATTAGCAGTTGATGGAACAAATAAAATTTTTGAAACTATATTTGATTTTATGAAAAAGTTTAAAAAGATCTCAGGCTATCTTTCAGTGATAATAAAATGAGACTACTTTCTATCACTCCAAACACCAACATTTGGGACCAGAAATGTAAAAGATTTGGTTAATAAAGAAGGCTTAAAATAATTAGGTATCACATTATCAGGGAATATAGAAGATATATCTAAATTAAACTCCACTAATTGTATTTCTTCCATCAATAATTTAATAAATAATTGGAAACGTATTCCGTTTATGATGGAGGAAAAACTATCAATCATCAAAATGATCATTTTACCTAAGGTTCTTTACATTATCCAATCTACTTCATTAATCCCATCGAAAAAATTAATCAAATAATTTAATTCATTAATCATGAAATATATGTGGCAACCAAATAAACCTAGGATATCAGTTACATATCACATGAGAGATTGGTCTTTTTGTGGTATAAGCCTCCCAGATTTAGAACTATATTCTATCTCTTCAGTGATCAAGACTCTACTCTCCTACTGTTACTAAATAAAAACGGTACAGCTAAATGGAAAGAATTCCTAGAAGTTTTGTTTTGACATAAATGAAAACACCAATTCCAATAAACTTTTAGTTTTAAATAATCCTTTTAACTGGATTATTGAAAGTTATTTAACTTTAAACAAGTTCCCCAACAATTTAACTCACTATATGAAACATTTACTAAAAGATTTTCGAAGTTTTATATATAAAAATATAATTTATAAAAACTGGATATTCATTTTGTTTCTTATTGCTTACACGAAATGTGTTAGCTCTTCTAATTTGGCTAATATCTTAACATTGAAAGAAAAAAATCTTATTTTATGGTTCCAGTTTATTCAAGATGATGACTTAATTACATTAGCACAGTTGATAATAAAATATGGACTAGATAGAACAACATGGCTTCAACTTCTATCTTTTATGGAATTTATAACTGATAAAACTATCTTAATTCCACAAAATGCAAGATCATCAATACCTAAATTAATAACATTCTTTACTTCTTACATACATCAAAATGTAACTATAGAATGTAAAATATCAACTATCTACAAAATAATAAAGAAGTAAAAAAATATACCAGAAAACTATTGGAATTATTTTACCACAATAAATAATATGACACCCACTGAATTGGATAAAAAAAATTCTAGAATCATCTAAACACACTACTTCATGTCTTAGATGGAGAAATTATGCATGGAAATTTATAAATAGTCTTCTACACACACCACAAATTAGAATTGATTAGCAAGAATAAAAGTTTATGTTGGAGATGTAAAACAGACTCTAAACCAGATTTGTCACCCATGTTTTACAATTGTACAATTTTAAAGAAATTTTGGGAGAAAATTAATAGTCTCCTTCAGTTTTCACAGACAAATTTATATTAACTAAATCCTTATTTTTTTTAATACTCCATTTCCCAAATGTGTAAGAAAAGTTAAGTATTCTCTCTTATGGTCTGTCCTAAGAGCAGCTAGAAAAACAATAACCAGAAACTGGAAATCTGAATATACTCCTTCATATGATGAATTCAAAAATGTTCTTGCTGATATGTGTTTGTTAGAAATGATGACTATCAAATCAAGATCAGTTAAAATACCTTTTTCATATAATATGTGGTCCAATTTAAAAAATATTCTAGACAAAGATACTAGTATAGTTTGATGAAATTATTATGGTTCTTATGATACTCTTTTTTTATTGTTATACTTAGACACTGATGTAAATACTTTAGTTGACCTTATCTATTGTTTATTTATTTGTTTTTGAATTGCAAGTTATTTCCTTTATGAATATCTGTAAATAAAATTTATTTTTATAAAATCTTAATAAAATTTTTTAAAAAAAAAGAAAAATCTTGATGATTGGATGGGAAATAGGAAATTCACCCCGGGGATCACTTCTGTTGCTCTGCTCGACAGGGGCACAGGAGAATAATTTTCTTGGGTGGCAAAAGCCAGGGTACCTTTTTGGCTAGGCTTATATAGGCCCTAGGGCCAATAGCATAGTACCTACCTATGAACCAGTTCCCCCTTCTGGGGTAGGAACTTGTTTTTATTCATGGATGTTTTGAGTGCCAAAGAAAGAAAAGGCTTGGAGACCAGCTCTGGGTCTTTCTTTCCTAAACCTTTTTGTGATAGTGCCCAAGTTCAAAATGATGTCACTTCACAGTATGTTACCTCTCCTCATTCAAGTTTCTGGTAACACAAGATTTAAGATGCATATCACATCCCTATTCATCCAGATTTCAAGTGTTTCTTAAGGTTTTGTGTGTCTGGATCACATTATCAGTTCTGTGCCTTACCCTCTGGGCTGTCCACTGTACCAAAAGTGTTCACAAAGTGTCTAGTTCCAGCAGTAGCTTATTGCAGGCTGTAGGGTATCTGCAATTTTCCATATTTAGATTACTTGCTTATCTTTGTAGAATATTTTTCATTGTCAGGAATCTGTCACATGGATGAGAAATCTCCTTTCCTTTTTTGACTCCATCACATAAGATTGTGTTCATGGAGTGGCATGGCGACATCTCCGTTTAAAGAGCTTTCTTCCACAGGAAAAAATAGGTCTATATCTAGATTTATTTCTAAGGTTTTCCACCCAGACTTGGGTCATTGAGAGGAATACTTCAGGATTTTAAGGTGACATGGCATCTATGACTGTCATGATACCCCTTGTAAGACTCCACATGAGAAGGATAAATTGGTATCTGAAGTCTCTTTGGTCCCAGCACCAACATCCTTTGTCCTTTTAAATCCCAGTGCTGGAGTTTGTCAGAAGAGAAATCACTTGGTGGAGACAGCAAATGCCCCCATATCTGTTTTCCCCTCTACCTCCCTGTTCAAAGCAGTCAGTCACCACAGATGCCTTTGACTTTGCTTGGGGAACAGTTCAGTAAGGATAAAGGTGCAAGGTGTGTTGGACACATAAATATAAGAGATGCTTGCCTTAATTCAAGGCACTCCATTCTCTGAATCATCGTCAGTCCCTGATATCTCCAAGATGTTACTGACAATACCACAATCAATGTAGTACATCAGCAAACAAGCAAGGGGTAACCAAATTGCAGACTAGCCATTTTAACTTAGTATATAGATTCACAGCACAGTCTCACGTTACAGGCATCCTGCATTCCATCTATGCAAAATTGTGTGGCAGACAAGATGAGCAGGATGAGGACAGAACCTCGTAAATGGAAACTAGATAAGATGGTCTTCCAAAATTTGATTCACGGGGGAAGATCCACAAGTAGACCTATTTGTTTCCTCTCTGAACAATCAGCTGGCAAGATCCTACTCCTGGGCTCCATGCAAGTAAGTCTGGAAGACGGATGCTTTTTCTTTTCCTTGATCAAGAATGTTCCTTTGCTTTTCCACACTTTCCACTGATGTCATGGGTACCTATGAAGACTGAGTATGAATCTACAGGAGTCATTGAGGTGACTCCCTTCTGGCCCAGGCAACAGTGGTTCCGCCTTCTTTTGAAATGGCAGGGACAATTGTCATAAGCTTCCTCATAGACTGGATCTCTCCACACAAGAACAGGGTGTTTGATACACTGCAGTCCCAATCAACTGACTCTGGATGATTCTCTTTAGGCACCTGCTTACTGAGGACGTGCAGCAGGTACTAATCCTGCCACTAGAAAATCATATGTAAGCAAATTGAAAAGGTTTTCTAGTTGGTGCCAACAGGGCTACTTGTCTGGTTTTACAATATCTGTGTGAGTTACTGTCCCGATGTGGATCGTGTGGCACAGAAGTTGCTACAGGCAAAATTGTGTGGCAGACAAGATGAGCAGGATGAGGACAGATATTTGCAAAATTTTTATCTGCTCCAAACCAAGCAGTTTTGGAACCCAAGACTGTATTGCCATCAACTTCATTTCCTCCTCCAAGCCGTACTGGTCCTTCGGAGCCAGAGAAGTCTAATCTGTCAGACATTTCAGTATGTCTACCCATATATCCTCCTGTTTCCATGTAGTCTCATGTCAAAATGTTGGGTTTTGCATAAGAGACCTCCAATGAAATGGGTGGCCCCTCATTTGATCTTAATTTTGTGTTAGAGAAACTAACAATGTGAAGTTCTATCTCGACGTTCATTCTTACAGATGGGTTCAGAGCCGATCCTCGCCTCCGGGTCAGCCTACTGCAAAGCTTGATGTCTTAAGACAGCTCGAGGCCAAGTCCCTATCATGATGCATCTAGAGTTAGCTTAGATCTAGTTTGCTGTTGCAATAGATCAGAGGTTCCACGCATAGCTCGGGCCAGTACTATTTTCTTTTCTAAAAATTATCTAGCTAACATTGCTATTTCTCTACTTTTAGAGTTAGTCTTTAACACCTTTAGCTTTTATAGCTTTATAGTGATATTCCCTTTCCCTTTGTTGTGCTTTTTCATCATTATATATGGCTCTCTCTTGGCCTTTGTTTTTCTATAGGCCTGTTATATTTAGAGTAGTTTAAATAAATAGTTTGTATGCTTTTGAACAGTGACAGTTTAGTCACAGTATTCTTTTTATATAGCTTATTTAGAGTGGTTTAAATAAATTGTGTGTGTGTGTGTGTTTTAATAGTGACAGTTTAGTCACAGCATATTTAGCCCATACTTTTCTTGGGGCTTATTTCACTAGTTTTTGGTGTGTCTAGTCTTGTACTGCAGTAGTTTTCTTCTAGATACAATATAGCTCATTATGGCTGACCAGGATAGAGATAAGCATCCTAAGTCAGGCTTTAAAAAGTGTCCAAAATGTGGACAGAAAATGTCTGTTACAGATAGCCATGTCAATTGTGTGTATTGTCTGTGAGCCTTGCACCTACAGGAAAGCTGCTCCATTTCCCATTCTTTTTCTTCCAGGGTTCTTCAGGAGAGAAGGATAAAGCTCATAGATGACTTCTCAAAATGTCCTTTCAGGAAGCTTTGAGTGACCAGGACAGGTGTAGTAAAAATAAAAATCAAAAAAGCCATCTATGTCTGCTCCACAGCCCTCAGAGTCGAGCGTCTTGTCTTTTCAGAGTCGGCCCCCAGTCCTGGAATCGGTATCCAAGGTATTAAAATCTCCCAGTTCTTCAATCAGTGCCTCCATTCATCTCGGCCCTCGATCAGCCTATCCGATGTGGATCGTGTGGCACAGAAGTTGCTACAGGCAAAATTGTGTGGCAGACAAGATGAGCAGGATGAGGACAGATATTTGCAAAATTTTTATCTGCTCCAAACCAAGCAGTTTTGGAACCCAAGACTGTATTGCCATCAACTTCATTTCCTCCTCCAAGCCGTACTGGTCCTTCGGAGCCAGAGAAGTCTGACCTAATGATTGTTGAGCCTTCGGAACAGACACCTGTTCCAGTGCCATCGGTTCCGTTTACTCAGACGTCTTTGACGCTGATCGAGGAGTCTAAGAGCTGACTCTCTCTGGTTGGGTCCAGGAAGGGATAGTTGGACTGACTTGTCTGTACCGACTTTGCCTCTCAAGGATCTGGCTCGGATGAGCTCGGCTCCTACCTCTGGTTCGGAGCCCACTGTCCTGGTGCTGAGGGGATCGATGGTTTCCTCAGATACAGCTGGTGCCTTTGAGGCCATGAGGACAGTGATGTCTCCCAAAACATCTAGAACTTCAGGTCTAACTACCTCCTCCCCAAAAGAGCCTGTGTCCACTTCTGCCTCACAGATCCTGTCGAAGCATAGAGACCCTGAGCCCTAGGAAGCCCCACTGGGTGGTCCCTGCTCTTCCGAGACCTCACCAGAAGTTCCCACTGATGAGGTTCCCAGGAAGAGAATTTGTAAGAGGAAGCATCTAGACTCCCCACAGGAGTTTCTCATGCAAGAATCCGATTTAGGTGAATCAGAAGGGTCCCCACAGTCCCCCTCTGAAGATATCTAATTTGCTGAGATATTAGAAATCCTTAGGCAGTGGGGTGGCTGGAAATCCACCAACCCTACTGAAGATTAGTCTGTTTTCTTAAGGGTTCTGGGTCTCAGCCCTCCACCTCTTGGGTGTCTCTGCCCTTCGATGAGCTCATGGAGCTGGTCTCACAAAGAGCGTGGGAGTCTCCGAACACCATGGAGCCTGTCCCTAGGAGGCCCAATAAATTTATTTCTGTCCCCCAGGAAAAGTCTTTCCCCACCAAGGGAGTGCCAGTTGATGCCAGTGGCGGCAGCCACCAAAAAGGAGATGTCAGAAACTTCATCTATACATCCTCCTAATAGAGACTCTAGGATCACGGATAGATACGGGAAGCGCACATACAGTTCAGCGACTTTTGCCATGCATTCATTGAACTATCTCACTCATTTTACGAGACTTTAAAGAGACCTCCTTAAAGAGTTTGGAGATGCTCTTCAGGGTATGGTAGCTGCAGGGCCTTCAGACAAAGTCGCCGCCCAGCTCGCTACCCTCAATTCATAGGTAGGTACTAGGCTATCGGCCCTAGGGCCTGTACAAGCCTAGCCAAAAAGGTACCGTGGCTTTTGCCACCCAAGAAAATTATTTTTCTGTGCACCTGTCGAGCAGAGCCACAGAGGTGATCCTCGGGGTGAATTTCCTATTTCCCATCCAATCATCAAGATTTTTTTTGAAGAGTGCTAATTCATTCTCATTCTCATAGGTGTGTACTAGGCTAATGGCCCTGGAGCCAGTATAAGCCTAGCCCAAGAAGATTCCCTGGCCTCATGCCGCCCAAAGTTAGTTCCCAGTGCCCCTGTCAAGCAAGGCCACTGAAGTGATCCCCAGGGTGAACTTCCTATTGCCCATCCACACATCAAGATTTCTCTTAGAGGGCCAGTGAAGTGCTCTGCTTGATGTGAATGAGAAGTTTGTTCCAGAGTATGGGAAGTCTCTGGGTTAGGAACCTCCGTAATCTTCCTTAAGGATGGTATCTCTACAAGCGTCCTAACAGCTACAGCAAACACATCAAAAATATGCACAATTTCCTAAAACACATCACTCTTCCCTCCCGCAAACACTATAGTGGCCTTCCTTTAAAAACAAATCGGATTACTGTTAACTGAACACAGATAAATTCCTCCCTCATATTCAAACACAAACCAGTCCTTCATATGTCAGAAACCTAAACCTTCTCCCTACTGCGGCACCTTTGATCACTGGTTGAACTACTTATAAATCCCACTAGAGCTAAGAACTCTAAAGATAATGCACTACTTAAAAAATTCAGTAGGTCAAATCTGAAACGAGCATCATTTCCTTAAAAAACAGTGTTCAGTTTCTTTATAAATACTGTTGAATGAAATTGCTAAATATCAATTTCTGCTTATTTGAATTATCAACTTCACTGATGGCTTACATAATGTGTAGCTAGCAAAGGTAACCGGCTTCCCAAAGGGCTGTCAGTTAAACAATAAATACAGCATATATGTATGTACACCATCACCTAAATGAAGCTTACTTGTATGTTACGTAGTTGTCACTTTTCTGAGTAACCTACACTTCCTCACCTGTACCTTCTAATATACTACTGACTAATATGCAATAAATTCTTGTATATGTTATGAAAAGTAGTAAACACCTCTACTATCATTGAATGCAGTGTAATGGTAAGCATCTCTGACTTTTGTGTATTAAAATCTGTATGAATAGGACTACATGAATATTTAAATTTCACCTTGTTTTGTACTTGTGATACCCTTGGTGCACCACTTTTACAATAATACTGTAAATGATCTGGATGCACACATTCATTTATTGTGTTCAACATTTTAACTATACTTGCAGCTTTTCTGCTTGGGCCCATTACTTAAAATGTGCAACAATTTAGCTGGGTAACCCAGTCATCAAAACACACAAAGGTACACAAATTATTAGCAAAAGCAATAATGCTGAACCCCTAGTGTTTAAGGTTCTAGATGCAAACAAGGCCTTTCACTAGCACTCTTGTAACTTTTATTTCTTGTTCTGTAACATTTTGGGATTTTCTAAGGCCTCAGAATAAGACTGAAGTGGACTTTGTATTAGAAGCCATGAGGAGGAGCTCATCCATAATGAGGAGCTTTGTTTGATATAGATAGGTAGTTTGTTCCAGAGTATGGGAAGTCTCTGGGACAGGAATCTGTCCCTCCAGCATGTTCTGTTTATTGTGGTGACAAGGTTTAGGTCCCTAGAGTGTGTAGCTCAGATAAGTGGAGCATGTCCAACAGCTCTGGGTTTGACATAGCTTTGTATGTTAGGCAGAGATTGCCTCTGAGTAGGCGATATGCAACGGAGTAAAGCTGGAGTTTTTTGAGACTGTTTGCGTAGGGCATCCGTTTGAGGCCAGTGATCCTCTTTGTGAGGTATTTCTGTGGCTTTTACAGTTGTTGTAGATGTCTTGAGAGGTACATACCAAAAGGGGCATGCTACTCTATAATGGGTCTAATGAATGACGAGTAGAGGGGAACAGTGACCTTTTCCTGGATGAGAAACCTTTTATGATGGTGTGCCATGTAGAAGGATTTCCAGACTACTGTGGCGATGTGATTATCAAAGGAGAGACTACTGTCCACCTGCTTCCCAAGGTGTCTTATCACACTTCAGGTATTAAGTAGACTACCACCTATGTGGTAGCTCATGGGTACAGAGTTTTTACCAAAGGGGATGACAATGCACGTTTTGGCATTGAGCTTGAGGCCATGGCTTTGACACCAGGTATCTGTCTCAGTGAGGCCCTTTTGTGGGATGTCCACATCGTTAGGAGTTTCAGTTATGGCTCCTAGTTTGCAGTCATTTGCGAACTTCATTAAGCCAAAGACCTTCTGTGTTAGCCTGTACTTCAGAAAAGTAGATAAACAGGAGAGGACCCAGGACTGAACCCTGTGGTACTCCACTTGTCACTGGTCTGAAGTCAGATTTGGAGTCTGCTACTTTCAGTGTAGGTTCTGTCAGTGAGCCATTTGGCAACCCATCTTGTGACATAAGGGTTTATACCTAGTTTAGTGAGTTTATCTATAATACCAGAGTGGGGGATGGTGTCAAAAGCCTTGGCGAGATCTAGATAGGCTGTGTGAACCACCTTACCCTTGTCTACGGCTTTGGTGACTTTGGTCCATAGTGAACTCGTCTATGCGTCTCCTTTCGTATGCAGCTGATGGAGTGAGTAGGGCAGCGGGTACAGGAATTGCTCTCAGGAGACATTCCTGAATGCGCTTGTGTTCCTTCACGGAGCCTTTTAAGTCATCCTTTATCAACACCTCTTTTGATGGCTTGTCCCTTTTTGGGCCCAAAGTTAAGGAAACTTTGACCAGGTGTTAGCAGGAAGGAAAGTCTCTGCCGTTGGAGTTTGTATTTCCACCCCTACTAGACCCTACCCCAAGGGTCAAAAGGGAGGAAAGATGTGGTTCCGAAAAGCCCAAGGAGCCTTTCTTTACACATGTGGCGAAACCCCCTCAAGGGGCAGAGGAGTGGGCAATAATGGAAGACGATGCCCCCGCGGCAGAGGGGGTCGACAAAATCAGGGCGACCGAGACCAGTTCTTTGGGAAGCCCTACCAGAGCTCCTGAAAGGAGGCTGGACTGTCCTGCTCTGGAGGCAGTCAGGGGTCACTTATCTTTGTATCCAGATGCCTGGCTCAAAATAAACGGCAACTGGGTACAAAGTATAGTTTCCAGAGGATACTTTATTCCTTTCACCACTCCCTCTCTATTGACAACAAAAATCCCGGACGTTCCACCCAGTTACAGGGAACAAGCAACAGTAGAGGTCCAAACATTGCTAAGAGAGTCATCCAACCATTCCCAGCAGACCAGACAGGATCCGGAACTTAGTCAAGATTCTTTTTAGTTCCAAAAAAGACAGGGGACAGGAGACCTGTTTTGGACCCCAGCAGACTAAACAGATCTGTGAAGAAAGAGAAGATGTTCTTCGTGTTTCACTGTTGCAGTTATTACATTTGGGTAATCTGCTGGCAGGTTGCCCTCAGTCGGCCTGATTAACAAAGTCTTGGGTCCTGCATCGGTTGCTGTCCCTTCTTCCATGACGTCAGGTTGTCAGCGGTATAAAACATGCAGCCGACACCATTACATCAGTCTTTCTTGCCGCGCGGTGCCTGAAGCAGAAGCAGTTCGCAAGTGCCGGTTGGCCGACTCCTGAAATTTTCGTTTTTGAGTTTCAGAATCAAAGTCTTCAACTAAAAGCTAAGTACCCCGTTGGGGAAACTTTTTCTTGCTCCTTACCGATGTCAGTAAAAGTTAATAATTGTATTACTTGTGGGAAGCAAATACTGCATAAGGATTTTCATTTGTACTGTGTTCCTTGCCTAGGCCCTGACCACAACGTGCCTTGCTGTCGGTTTTGTGCTAAATTTAATCAACGCACTATAAAACGTCGGTTTATTTTTGCTTCTAAATATTTTGGCTCAAGATTTAACTATCCAGAAATGTCGTCGGTTAGCAATCCGACTACCGGTATACCTAAAAAAACGCAAAGAAAAAGACAAAGACAGAATGTCGAGGTCCAGAACCGACGAAGCTTCTCCTAAGCCATTCGCCGGTTTGCTGGTACTCAGTGAGGTGCTTTCGCAGCTCCTGATACCTGCTACTTTTGATTTACAGGCCTCTACCGAGACCCATTCGGAGTCCAGTATGCCGCGAGATACTTTAAGTATTGAACCTGGAGATGTCTCTACCTTAGATGGGTCTGGAGCCGCTGAGCAGGCACTGGCTTCTGAGGGTGTTTTCAGGCCTAAAGATTTGTATATTAAACCGATGCCATCTTCATAATTAAGGCCAAAAACTACTTCTGTGCATAAAACCCACGCTTGGGTCATGTGTACAAGCCCCAATGCCTAAAAAACAAATTATCAAAATGGCTGAGGATTTAATTACCTTGATCAGGGGTACCCATCCTCCTCCTGCTAAGAGGCCTAGGCAAGGCACTGACTATGAATCTTCAGATCAGGTTTCTATTTCTTCTGATTCCTCTTCTGATCAGGAATTATCTGTACCCACTTATGAGGATTCTGATGCAGAAGAATCCATCCCTTCTACTTCTCCTCCTGAGGATTTTTCTTTTGGAGAAACTTTGCATACCTTAAGGGAACACACTGGTAGAGTCAGGATTTCTCAGAATCTAAAAAGAGACTTAGGGATTTTCTTCTTCTACCTCAGCATAGGCCTTTGGCTATACCTCCTGTTCTAGACATTGTTGATGATGTTTTTTAAGAATCCAGTATGACTCCTGATTCCCTGCCTCCGGCTCCTAGTAAGCCAGACCGATACTACAGGTTTCCTGACTCCCACAAATTCCTTTTTAAAAACCCTACTGCTGACCCTGAAACCATTTCTCAAGGTCCCAAGGGCATTAAGGCCTCTACTGCTAAAAATCCTACCCCTTCTGATAGAGATTCCAGGGCGCTGGATAGATGGGATAAAAAGGTTTACACGTCTGTACCCTTGGCAATCAGGGCTTTAAACTGTCAATTATTCATATGCTTAAACATCAACAGCGTGTCATGGGTTACTTAAACAGAAAATTATGTTGATTTCTGACTGTTTGGAAAATAAAGATTTGTTGCATTCAGCTGAACAAGTTGGAAAACATACTTTGCAATGTGGTTTTGATTCCTTGGAGGCCTCTTGCAGGGCTGCTGTAACTGGATCTGTGATAAGAAGGCATGCTTGGCTCAAGGAGCAAAGTCTGCCTGACCATGTTAAAGCAAAATTGTTGGATACTCCTTTACAACAGGACAAACTATTTGGTGATAAGGCTGAAGAAGTTTTGAAAAAGATGGAAGATAAAGCTAAATCTATGCAAACTGTGAAAGATTTCTTACAAGTGCATCCACCCAGGTTTAGCAGGCACTGGCCTACTAAGAACTGGTCCTTTCCATTACCCACCAGAGCCGCTCAGGTCAAACCCAGACATCCCAAAGGCTCTAGGTTTCAGTCACAAGGGACTTTTAGAACAAACAAATGGGGTGCCTCCACTTCCAAAATTGGAAGCAATAAGGCACCTTCGTATGGTAAACAATCTCAATGACTTTCCACTGCAATCACCATTCACTTATCTTTTGGCCGCCCCTTTGTGGAGAAAACTGGCACTTCATGCATGAAACTGGCAACTGATTACCCAGGACAAATGGGTTTTAAATATAGTATCCCAGGGATACAGATTTCATTTCCACATGTTGCCAATCCCGAATGGATGGCCAGATCTGCCTCCAAATCAGTGGGCAGAGGCCCAGAAACAAGTTATGTCCCTCATGAATATGGGGGCTATTCAACCAGTACCACAAAAGGAGAAGGGGTAAGGTTTTTATTTAAGGCTTTTCCTGGTACCCAGAAAAGACAAATCATGGCGTCCAATTCTGGACTTATCCATTCTAAATACATTTCTGAACATTTCAAAATGCTGACTCTCCAACAGTTACTACCTATGCTATCCAAGGATGCTTGGTTGGTAACTCTAGACTTAAGAGGCACATCTCAATCAGGGAATCTTGCAGAAGATACCTCCGCTTCAAAGCAGGCTATTTGCATTACCAGTTCTCTGGACTGCCCTTTGGCTTATCTACTGTGCCCAGGGTCTTCACAAAGTGCCTGGTACCAGTAATTGCTTTTTGCTGGCAAAGAAATATTCAAATTTATCCATACCTGGACGATTGTCTAATTCAGGCAGAAAACAAGGACACACTTCCAAAACATCTGGTGTTTGTAAAAAAGCTTCTAACTTGTCTAGGGTACACCATAAACGAAAAGAAATCACAACTGGTACCCTCTCAAATAATTACATTCCTGGGTGCAAGCTTGAGTACAACTGCCCAGATGACTTACCTTATGCCAGAAAAACAAATTCAATTGATGAATTACTTCAAACAGGTGGCCACAAAAACCCGGCTGTCTGCAAGACAAATTCTGCAGGCCTTGGGGTTCATGGCCTCCTGCATCCTTCTAATTCCATATGCAAGACTGCATATGAGGAGACTTCAATGGTACCTAAAAAGCTTATGGAGTCAACATTGTCACAGCCTGGAAACAATGATTCCTATCATTCCTTGCCTGCAACTAGAGTTCCTATGGTGGGCAGAGGCCTGTCACCAGAACAAGGGACTGTCATTCATTCCACCCCCTGCCGCCCAAACCCTGACTACAGACGCATCAGACTATACTTGGGGGCGTACCTGGCAGGGAGATGCATTCAGGGCCAATGGAGCCCAAATTAAATGCACCTGCATGTCAGTCAGAAAGAGATGCTAGCTGCACAGAATGCTCTGACAGCCTTCAAGGACTATCTTCATCCAGGACAGCTACTGATAAAGACAGACAACACCACAGTTATGTGGTAAATAAACAAGCAGGGGGTTACACATTCCTAACCCCTTTGCAGACTAGCCATGGCATTGTGGAACACGGCCTTGACTTATCAAATACATTTATAAGCTCAATTCACAGCACAGTCTCACGTTACAGGCATCCTGCATTCCATCTATGCAAAATTGTGTGGCAGACAAGATGAGCAGGATGAGGACAGAACCTCGTAAATGGAAACTAGATAAGATGGTCTTCCAAAATTTGATTCACGGGGGAAGATCCACAAGTAGACCTATTTGTTTCCTCTCTGAACAATCAGCTGGCAAGATCCTACTCCTGGGCTCCATGCAAGTAAGTCTGGAAGACGGATACTTTTTCTTTTCCTTGATCAAGAATGTTCCTTTGCTTTTCCACACTTTCCACTGATGTCATGGGTACCTATGAAGACTGAGTATGAATCTACAGGAGTCATTGAGGTGACTCCCTTCTGGCCCAGGCAACAGTGGTTCCCCCTTCTTTTTGAAATGGCAGGGACAATTGTCATAAGCTTCCTCATAGACTGGATCTCTCCACACAAGAACAGGGTGTTTGATACACTGCAGTCCCAATCAACTGACTCTGGATGATTCTCTTTAGGCACCTGCTTACTGAGGACGTGCAGCAGGTACTAATCCTGCCACTAGAAAATCATATATAAGCAAATTGAAAAGGTTTTCTAGTTGGTGCCAACAGGGCTACTTGTCTGGTTTTACAATATCTGTGTGAGTTACTGTCCCTATGGTCTTCTCCATCAAGGTTTATCTGTCAGACATTTCAGTATGTCTACCCATATATCCTCCTGTTTCCATGTAGTCTCATGTCAAAATGTTGGGTTTTGCATAAGAGACCTCCAATGAAATGGGTGGCCCCTCATTTGATCTTAATTTTGTGTTAGTGAAACTAACAATGTGAAGTTCTATCTCGACGTTCATTCTTACAGATGGGTTCAGAGCCGATCCTCGCCTCCGGGTCAGCCTACTGCAAAGCTTGATGTCTTAAGACAGCTCGAGGCCAAGTCCCTGTCATGATGCATCTAGAGTTAGCTTAGATCTAGTTTGCTGTTGCAATAGATCAGAGGTTCCACGCATAGCTCGGGCCAGTACTATTTTCTTTTCTAAAAATTATCTAGCTAACATTGCTATTTCTCTACTTTTAGAGTTAGTCTTTAACACCTTTAGCTTTTATAGCTTTATAGTGATATTCCCTTTCCCTTTGTTGTGCTTTTTCATCATTATATATGTCTCTCTCTTGGCCTTTGTTTTTCTATAGGCCTGTTATATTTAGAGTAGTTTAAATAAATAGTTTGTATGCTTTTGAACAGTGACAGTTTAGTCACAGTATTCTTTTTATATAGCTTATTTAGAGTGGTTTAAATAAATTGTGTGTGTGTTTTAATAGTGACAGTTTAGTCACAGCATATTTAGCCCATATTTTTCTTGGGGCTTATTTCACTAGTTTTTGGTGTGTCTAGTCTTGTACTGCAGTAGTTTTCTTCTAGATACAATATAGCTCATTATGGCTGACCAGGATAGAGATAAGCATCCTAAGTCAGGCTTTAAAAAGTGTCCAAAATGTGGACAGAAAATGTCTGTTACAGATAGCCATGTCAATTGTGTGTATTGTCTGTGAGCCTTGCACCTACAGGAAAGCTGCTCCATTTCCCATTCTTTTTCTTCCAGGGTTCTTCAGGAGAGAAGGATAAAGCTCATAGATGACTTCTCAAAATGTCCTTTCAGGAAGCTTTGAGTGACCAGGACAGGTGTAGTAAAAATAAAAATCAAAAAAGCCATCTATGTCTGCTCCACAGCCCTCAGAGTCGAGCGTCTTGTCTTTTCAGAGTCGGCCCCCAGTCCTGGAATCGGTATCCAAGATACTAAAATCTCCCAATTCTTCAATCAGTGCCTCCATTCATCTTGGCCCTCGATCAGCCTATCCGATGTGGATCGTGTGGCACAGAAGTTGCTACAGGCAAAATTGTGTGGCAGACAAGATGAGCAGGATGAGGACAGATATTTGCAAAATTTTTATCTGCTCCAAACCAAGCAGTTTTGGAACCCAAGACTGTATTGCCATCAACTTCATTTCCTCCTCCAAGCCGTACTGGTCCTTCGGAGCCAGAGAAGTCTGACCTAATGATTGTTGAGCCTTCGGAACAGACACCTGTACCAGTGCCATCGGTTCCGTTTACTCAGACGTCCTTGACGCTGATCGAGGAGTCTAGGAGCTGACTCTCTCTGGTTGGGTCCAGGAAGGGATAGTTGGACTGACTTGTCTGTACCGACTTTGCCTCTCAAGGATCCGGCTCGGATGAGCTCGGCTCCTACCTGTGGTTCGGAGCCCACTGTCCTGGTGCTGAGGGGATCGATGGTTTCCTCAGATACAGCTGGTGCCTTTAAGGCCATGAGGACAGTGATGTCTCCCAAAACATCTAGAACTTCAGGTCTAACTACCTCCTCCCCAAAAGAGCCTGTGTCCACTTCTGCCTCACAGATCCTGTCGAAGCATAGAGACCCTGAGCCCTAGGAAGCCCCACTGGGTGGTCCCTGCTCTTCCGAGACCTCACCAGAAGTTCCCACTGATGAGGTTCCCAGGAAGAGAATTTGTAAGAGGAAGCATCTAGACTCCCCACAGGAGTTTCTCATGCAAGAATCCGATTTAGGTGAATCAGAAGGGTCCCCACAGTCCCCCTCTGAAGATATCTAATTTGCTGAGATATTAGAAATCCTTAGGCAGTGGGGTGGCTGGAAATCCACCAACCCTACTGAAGATTAGTCTGTTCTTAAGGGTTCTGGGTCTCAGCCCTCCACCTCTTGGGTGTCTCCGCCCTTCGATGAGCTCATGGAGCTGGTCTCACGAAGAGCGTGGGAGTCTCCGAACACCATGGAGCCTGTCCCTAGGAGGCCCAATAAATTTATTTCTGTCCCCCAGGAAAAGTCTTTCCCCACCAAGGGAGTGCCAGTTGATGCCAGTGGCGGCAGCCACCAAAAAGGAGATGTCAGAAACTTCATCTATACATCCTCCTAATAGAGACTTTAGGATCACGGATAGATACGGGAAGCGCACATACAGTTCAGCGACTTTTGCCATGCATTCATTGAACTATCTCACTCATTTTACGAGACTTTAAAGAGACCTCCTTAAAGAGTTTGGAGATGCTCTTCAGGGTATGGTAGCTGCAGGGCCTTCAGACAAAGTCGCCACCTAGCTCGCTACCCTCAATTCATAGGTAGGTACTAGGCTATCGGCCCTAGGGCCTGTACAAGCCTAGCCAAAAAGGTACCGTGGCTTTTGCCACCCAAGAAAATTATTTTTCTGTGCACCTGTCGAGCAGAGCCACAGAGGTGATCCTCGGGGTGAATTTCCTATTTCCCATCCAATCATCAAGATTTTTTTTGAAGAGTGCTAATTCATTCTCATTCTCATAGGTGTGTACTAGGCTAATGGCCCTGGAGCCAGTATAAGCCTAGCCCAAGAAGATTCCCTGGCCTCATGCCGCCCAAAGTTAGTTCCCAGTGCCCCTGTCAAGCAAGGCCACTGAAGTGATCCCCAGGGTGAACTTCCTATTGCCCATCCACACGTCAAGATTTCTCTTAGAGGGCCAGTGAAGTGCTCTGCTTGATGTGAATGAGAAGTTTGTTCCAGAGTATGGGAAGTCTCTGGGTTAGGAACCTCCGTAATCTTCCTTAAGGATGGTATCTCTACAAGCGTCCTAACAGCTACAGCAAACACATCAAAAATATGCACAATTTCCTAAAACACATCACTCTTCCCTCCCGCAAACACTATAGTGGCCTTCCTTTAAAAACAAATCGGATTACTGTTAACTGAACACAGATAAATTCCTCCCTCATATTCAAACACAAACCAGTCCTTCATATGTCAGAAACCTAAACCTTCTCCCTACTGCGGCACCTTTGATCACTGGTTGAACTACTTATAAATCCCACTAGAGCTAAGAACTCTAAAGATAATGCATTACTTAAAAAAATTCAGTAGGTCAAATCTGAAACGAGCATCATTTCCTTAAAAAAAACAGTGTTCAGTTTCTTTATAAATACTGTTGAATGAAATTGCTAAATATCAATTTCTGCTTATTTGAATTATCAACTTCACTGATGGCTTACATAATGTGTAGCTAGCAAAGGTAACCGGCTTCCCAAAGGGCTGTCAGTTAAACAATAAATACAGCATATATGTATGTACACCATCACCTAAATGAAGCTTACTTGTATGTTACGTAGTTGTCACTTTTCTGAGTAACCTACACTTCCTCACCTGTACCTTCTAATATACTACTGACTAATATGCAATAAATTCTTGTATATGTTATGAAAAGTAGTAAACACCTCTACTATCATTGAATGCAGTGTAATGGTAAGCATCTCTGACTTTTGTGTATTAAAATCTGTATGAATAGGACTACATGAATATTTAAATTTCACCTTTTTTTATTATGGGGACTTTACATAATTTTAAAGATTGATGAAATTATTTTTAATTTTAATAACTTGGTTTTCTGTGACCCTTACTTAAAAATAAAATTTGTGGGTACTGGTTTAAAAACAAAAGGGACAAAAATTGCAAACATTGCTGAACCCTATGTTAATTTAGTGAAACAAAGGGTTTAAACCCAAATTTTATTTTTGAACATTTTATTTTAAGCCCCATGTAAGTGTTTGTATTAGGCCTGAGGAGGACTTAATAGGGTTTTTTTAAATGTGGAGTTTGTTCCGGGAGGAAGTCCTGGAAGGAATTCCCCAGAGTTGTTATTTGTGAAGGTTTGGTCCTAGAGTGTGTGTCGTGGGAGTAACTCTGGGTTTACATTTTGTATGTTTGGAGAGGTTTCAAGGGATTGCAAGGTAAAGTGGAGTTTTGAGACGTGGGAGGCCCTTTAGGCCGTGACCTTTTGGGGGTTTCTTGAATTTGTAGTTTTGAGAGTTTTAAAGGGGCCCCCCTTAAGGGTCTAAAGAACGGTAGGAATGACCTTTTCGGTGAAATTTGAGGGTCCAAAAGGGGTTTTGACTACTTGGGGTTGATTATAAAGGGAAGACTTGCACCCTTCCGGTTTTAACCCTTGGTATGTTACACATTTAGTATGGGCGGTTTTATTAAGAAGAAATTAGCTTTCCCTTTTTTAGCCGCTTTGAACAGGTACGCTGTGAGCCTTTTGGGGGGGGCCACAGTTAGGTTTGGTTGGTTAGTTTGCATTTGGTTAACCAAAAAAACCCTTTTGTGCCCCTTTTAGAAATTAAAGGGGGGATAATTCCGTTTCCCTTTTCACCAGCAATTTGGGGTTGCTTTTAAAATTTTAAGCATTTGGCAACCCACCTTGTGAAGGTTTTCCTTTTTTTGAGTTTATTTAATGGGAGGGTTAAGGTTGGGGTTTGAACCCTTTTCCTTTCCTTTCCGGTTTGGGGATTTTCATAAATGTGGGGTCCATTTGGCAGCTGAGGAGGGGAGCGGATACGGAATTCTCTTGGGTTTAAATTTTTCCTTTAGGCCTTTTAAGTAATTAAACCTTTAAGGAAGGGTTTTTAAAGTGAAACTTTGTTGCAGGAAGGAATTTTGATTTTTCCACCCTTGACCTCCCCGGGCAAGGGAAAGGGAAAATGGGTTCCAAAGCCCAAGGAGCCCCTTCCTTGGGGAACCCCCAAGGGCTGGCAAGAGCAAGCCCGGAAAAGGGCCCAAAAAGCCCAAATTTTTCCCTACCCCTAGAAAAGGAAGCGCCCCGGCAGGGGACAAATCCAGGGGCCAAAATGGAAGGTACCAATTTCCCGAAAGGATCATTCCTTCACATCCTTCTTTAAAAAAACCCGGGAAACCCAAGGGAAAAAAAAGTTTAAAAAACATTTTTGTTCCAACCATTCAAACGACGGCATTAAGGCTTTACAAAAGCGGGGCAGGGCCGTTTGGACCCCACAGACAACAGATCTGTAAAGGGGAAAAAAAATCCTTTTCTTTCCATAAAGGGAACTGTGGAGTGCCCCAGTGGCCTTTAAAAATGGCCTTCGGGTTTTTCCCTTTCCATACATTGTACGGGTTAAAATGCGCCCCCATTCAATCTTTCTTTCTGCTGGAAACATTCGCAAGTCGGTTGCCGTTAAATTTGCTTTTTTCAAAGTCTTCGGTTGAAATTTTCCCTTAAACTTTTTTTTTAAAAAAATTTTCTTTGGGAAAATATGCAAGATTTCGTTAATTTTTTCCCGGGAACAAAACGCCTGGTTCGGTTTTGGAAATTTAAACCCTAAAAGCCGGTTTTTTTCTTCTAAATTTTGGCTCAAGTTACTATAAAAGCCCGGTTAGAAACCCCCCAATTAAAAAAAAAAAAAAAGGGGGTTTCCCAACCGGGGTTCCCCAAGCACGGTTTGTGGGTTTAGGAGTTTTACCTGCCTTTTAATTCCAGACTTCCCCAACCCCTGTAAAAACCGAATTTCCCCCAAAGGGCTGGACTTAGAGGACCTTTTTGGTTTAAAGGCCAAGGAAAAAGTCCATTTATTTCCAAATCTTGTTAAAAAACCCCCGTTTAAACCCCTGCCTAAAAATTTCAAAGCTGGGGTTTAATTCCTAAGGAAACCCCCTCCTGAGACCCAGGGCAGGTCTCAATTTCTTTATTTTTTTCCCCTCTTTTCAATCGTCCCCCTTTGGGTTCTTCAGAAATCCTTTTCCCCTTCCGGTTTTTGGTTTGGGAACCTTGTACTCACCCCGGGGTTTTTAAAACCAAGGACGGATTTTCCTTTTCCAGATTAGGCCCGGATTCCTTCCTTTAATTTTTAGTAATGTAAATTTCCCCGTCCCTTAAAGGACTCTTTCCTCTCCCCAAACCTTTAAACCCACTTGACCCAAAATTTTAACCCAGGGAAAAAATTTTAAAACCCCCATGAACCCTGGAAGATTAAAAAATTTACCGCCCGGACCTTGGAATAGGTTAATTCATTTCAAGGGGAAACCTGTTCTTAAAAAAATTATTGGGTTCTTTTTAAAAAAAATTTGTTGATTGCTGAAATTGGAAAAAATTAATTGTTTATTCCTTGGCCTTTACTCTTTAAGGGTTTGATAAGAAGGCCTTTGCCAAGGGGGAAAACCGACCTTTAAAGAAAAGGACCTTCAAAGGCCCATTTGAAAGGTGAAATTTTGAAAAAGGGAAAATTAAAAAAAGCAAAGGAAGATTTTAAAAAATCCAAATTTGCAACCCCATAAAATCCTTTCCCTTTAACCGGCCTCAGGCAAAACGCACCCAAACCCCAAGGTTTATTTAACAAAAAAGGGTCCTCCCCAAAATAGCAATGGCCCCAAAAATTCAATCTGCCCCGAACAAATTCCTTATTTGGGGGTTTGGAAAAACGGATTTTAAGGTGATTAACAAAGGGTTTAAAAAACCCCGGGAAGTTTCATTCCAAATGTTCCATCCAAAAGGGGGAAAACCCCCAAAAAGTGGGGGGGCCCAAAAAGTTTGTCCCCATGATTGGGAACCATCACAAAAGGGAAGGTAATTTATTATCTCTTAAACGACAAAAGTTCCCTCCCTTTATCCATTCTTTTAAATTAAAATTTTCTTAAATTTCCAAAATTCCAAGGGTCTTTTGGAATTAACAACCCACATTTGTTAAAGTCCCGCTTCAAAAGGGGTTTTCCTTTCTTCCCTGCAATTTTTTTTTCCCCGGCTTCAAATCCTCCAAAATTTCCTTTGGGCAAAGAAATTTTTTAAAAACCTAGATTTTAATTCCCGAAAAAAAAACACACTTACCTGGTTTTAAAAAATTCCTTTGCAGGGTACACCTAAAAAAAGAAAACACCCACCCCCAAAAATTAATTCCGGGAAGTTTACAAGCCCGAGAATTCCGAAAAAAATTTGAATTACCTTCAAAGTCCCAAAAGGTGTCTGAGAAAATTCTAGGCCTTGGGTTCATCCTCCTGCACCTTTTAAAAGCAAGACCATATGGGGCTTAAAAAATTTTGGTAACTGTCACACCAAAATGTTTAAACCCTTGCCTGCAAAATTCTAAGGGGGCCACGACGGAGGGAATCACCCACCCCAAAGACCCGGGCATATTGGGGTTGGCAGAATGTTGGGCCCCAAAGGACCCCCTCTCACCCATGTCAGTCGAAAGAACACAAAATGCTTAAGCCTTCAAGGTATCTTATCCAACACCTTAAAGACACACATTAGGTTATAACAAGGGGTTTAAAACTAACCCTTAGACAAAATGGGTTGGGAACAGGCCTATTAAACACTTTAAGCAATTCCTCCAAAAGCAAAAAATTTCGAAAAGCAAAAATTTCCCCAAATGAATGGACAAATCTTCCAGAATTAATAAAAGGGAACCCAAAGTTTTTCCTCACCCAAACTGTCAGTTGGACAATTTGCAATTACGGAAATTGGAAAGGTCTTATCCCAAGGGAAAAACATTTGTTTCCTGCCTGCCTCCAAGTCTTCAAAATAAAAAAAAAATTACATTCTCAAAGGCCTCCCACCTTACCCCCTCCTTAAAATTCCCCTCCCCTGTCCCTCAGCACCCACCATTCTCAGGAAAAAACCAAACACTTAACTGAGCTGTAATTAATTACTGAAATCCCAGCTCCTTTAGAAACCTTAGATAGAAAACCATGGAAAAATCTTATTCCCTGAAAAGATCTTCCGAACAAGGGTGAGAGCTTCCAAAATTCCCATTTGCCTTAAGAATGCTTTAAAGGGGCCCATCTTTTTCCTAAAAACCAGCCCTTCATTTCACTTTTTAAAAACAGAACTCCTTTTCTCAATTTTTAAAATAGGGGCCAAAAATTTTTTCCCCCGGAGACACCAATTATGGACCAATTTTGTTTTGGAAAACCCCCTTTTAAAATGCTACTGAAAAATATTTCTTAAATTTTTTTGCAGTTTCACTAAAAATTTTAAAAAGGTGTTATGAGTGGGCCTTTCATTATCTTCCCTTTCCCCGGCCAATCCACCACAAGGTGTAATGCCCTTAAAAGCACTCAAAATTCCAATTTACTCCAAAACCAAACAAGGGTGCGGTTTCCCCAGGGAAAAACTATTCCAACAGAAAATCCAAAAATTCAATTGTTTTGGGGGCTTTGCTCGGGCAGAAAAGGGAAATTCAGACACCAAATGGAAACCATTGTTAGTTTCTTAGCATTAACCTCCCCGGGTCAGTCTCATTCCACCCTCATTCTTACCTTTTAAGGGGTTTTACGTTTGCTGGGCTTAACTGTTTAATTAAAACATTCCTTTACCTCCTTTAATCCAGACTGGCTGACTGGCAGGGCCCTAGTCTTTTAACCCGACAACCCCCCCTGTTGGGAACACCCAAAAATATACCCAACTAACCGAAATATCATTTTCATTACCATAATGAAGTTCAGTGAATTACTTGGTTTTTTTTTACCCTGTTTTTCAAAATTTTTTTTCCCTTATTTGAAAGCCTTGTTGCTTTTTTGGGTTTTTGGTTATTATATAAATTTAGATAAAATTTGCCCTTTGGGGCAACCCATTGGGCAAAAATGTTTATGGCATTGGTGCAATTTTCCCTGAAGATCACAGGGAAAAGGACAGCAACCGTTTAGGCCAATTTTTATCAGGCAATGGGAAACCTCTCAGATACCCAAATAACCAAAAAACATACTCTCATTTTGGAATTTAAATTTTACTTTGGTGGTCACCATCAATTTTTTCCCTTTTGGAAGAATTGGGTGCTCAAATGTACAGGGCCCCCTATAAGCCCATCCAGGGTCATCCTTTACCAATCATACCAGTTTGAGCCCCTTTGGTCTACCAGCCCAATTTCCAATGTTGGCAGGCCCACCCGATGTTTAATTCCGTTTCCGATTTAATATTTCTCCACAAACCACCAGGCAGAAATCCCCCTTTCTCATTCAGTCGGGCTTCCCAAAACAGAAAAATGCTTGTCACATGCACTATGTTTTAAAAATTAACACCACCATGGCTTCCACAAAAGTTTATCCGTCCCAAAATCATATCCCTTGAAAGTCCAGGTAATCCCCAAAAGTTGGTAGGCGCCAATTTGGGGTTTGGTGGCCTTATCTGCAGGTGTTAACCCTGCTTACAAATTCTATATAATGAAAAAACATGCAAAAACCTTTGGTTCCTTATGAACATTTTTGGCCCCCAAGCGCAAAGTTCCGGGAAAAATAAAATAATTTAAAAAAATAAGGACAGGTCCAATGGAACACTGATATAATTCCTAATAAGTATATTACATAACCCAAATCTCCCTTTGGGGGTTCCATTAAAATTTGGTGTTTGAACAAAAATTCCAACCCAGCAGGTAAAAGAATTTTTTTTTAGAATTTAAATCCTGCTCCAAACCGGTTTCGGTTACCCTTCTTCAGTGGAGCAATAAAAATTATAAAGAAGCCAACCACAGCATCTGATACCATTTTATAGTGTCAGTCAACACAATCAACCAATCGAAATTCAAAAATAAGTTTTTTGTATTGAGTGGACCCAGCACCCCATATTGTGAAACCACAGATTATAATATAAACCCATTCAAATAAGTAAACAAACATGACACAATAACATGCCTAAATACATCAAAAATAATATGCACACCCAAATAAAGAAACCAAATATTGTGTTTGGGAACATAAACCCAATCACATGAGCAGAATCTGATGTGAATATGTAAAACAAAATAGTTAATAGTATATTTAATGATCAACAAAAGAAAGTGAAGATCTACGTCAGTGTAACATTAATAAATTGTTATATAATATTCTGATATTATACAAGATCATATATATCATAACAATAGAAGGATATATATCCAAGTAAATGTATTATAGATGATCATTAATGCCCGTGAAATAATGCACCCAAATGTATGATCCAATATTTCTCTTTTTGTGTCAAAATATTTTCCCAGCCTTGTTGATGACTCCTATCACCAACAATCCGGTCAATAATAGTGAACTTAAATTTTGCCGAGGATGTTTGACAGTGTGTAAATACAGGGCATTAGTTGATTTCTTGTTTCTGATGTTACTCCTATGTTCCCCAATTCTGATTTTAAGAGGCCTAGAGGTCTTGCCCACATAAAATGCAGAACATTGACAAGTTGCAAGATATATCACCCAACTCATCGAGCAATTACCAAAGAATTTTAGGTCATAGACCTTACTGGTATTAGCACTACTAAAAGATTTAGATTTATTAATATCCAAACAGGACATACAATGTCCACAGGGAAAAGTGCCTATCAGTTCTTTGCCCATAATAGTGAGCTGTTTGTACCGTGCCCCTCCACTGCCATGATGTTTGAAATGTGAAAACATGGAACTTAAAGTTTTGCCCTTTCTATAAGAAAATTGACAACGTGTCCCAAGGTGTTGTCTAAGAATGTCATTAGCCATCAAGATATTCCAATTTCTATCCACCACTCCTCTAATAACCTGATTATTCCTGCCATATGTGGTAACCAATCTCAAGACCTCATCCCCTTTTTTGTCTTGATGATGGTCCTGATATTGTAAAAGCTGGTCCCTAGTTTTTTTGTCCGACCAATATTTGGCAGATTTGATATCAAAGCCAGAATACCCTCTATCATAGAATCTATTAACAAGATCCAAACTGGCTGTCTCATAGTCTTCCTGACTGGAATTGATTCTTTTGATACGGCAGAATTGAGATTTGGGGATGTTCCGGACAGTGTGGCGGGGGTGCATGCTCGAGGCATGTAGCAGTGTATTATATTCGGGGTATTTCCTATATATTTTGGTGCCTAGTGTGTTATCTGGCTTCCTATATACACTAACATCCAAGAATTCAATATTGGACCTGCTGCTATTGATTGTAAATTCGATGCCCCAAGGATTACTATTAAGGTAGTCCACAAATTCTTTAAGATATTCAGCATCCGCCCGCCACACCATCCAACAATCATCAAGATATCTGCGCCAGATATCCATTTCAACAGTGTAAATATTGTGAGATGTATCATAAATTAGGTATTCTTCTAGGTATGCCATGAACAAATCTGCGTATATGGGGGCAAAGGATGCCCCCATAGCAGTGCCTTGTAACTGCCAATAGCATTCACCTTGAAAAAAGAATACATTTTTATTCAAAACATGCTCACACATACAAATCAAAAGTGTATTAAATCCAGGCCGATATAAGTTGGATTTCTCAAGCCAGTATTGTAATGCTTGAAGACCCGCCCAATGGGGGATGCTGGTGTATAAAGATTTTACATCCAAAGTGCAAAGTAACCAATTGGGTTCAAGTTCAGTCTCTGCTATGATTTGTAGAAATTGTGTGGTATCCTTGATTCTAGCTCTTACCTGGGTGAGCAAAGGTTTTAAATATTCAGTCAAGGGCAAAACTTTAAGTTCCATGTTTTCACATTTCAAACATCATGGCAGTGGAGGGGCACGGTACAAACAGCTCACTATTATGGGCAAAGAACTGATAGGCACTTTTCCCTGTGGACATTGTATGTCCTGTTTGGATATTAATAAATCTAAATCTTTTAGTAGTGCTAATACCAGTAAGGTCTATGACCTAAAATTCTTTGGTAATTGCTCGATGAGTTGGGTGATATATCTTGCAACTTGTCAATGTTCTGCATTTTATGTGGGCAAGACCTCTAGGCCTCTTAAAATCAGAATTGGGGAACATAGGAGTAACATCAGAAACAAGAAATCAACTAATGCCCTGTATTTACACACTGTCAAACATCCCTCGGCAAAATTTAAGTTCACTATTATTGACCGGATTGTTGGTGATAGGAGTCATCAACAAGGCTGGGAAAATATTTTGACACAAAAAGAGAAATATTGGATCATACATTTGGGTGCATTATTTCCGCCGGGCATTAATGATCATCTATAATACATTTACTTGGATATATATCCTTCTATTGTTATGATATATATGATCTTGTATAATATCAGAATATTATATAACAATTTATTAATGTTACACTGACTTAGATCTTCACTTACTTTTGCTGATCATTAAATATACTATTAACTATTTTGTTCTACATATTCACATCAGATTCTGCTCATGTGATTGGGTTTATGTTCCCAAACACAATATTTGGTTTCTTTATTTAGGTGTGCATATTATTTTTGATGTATTTAGGCATGTTATTGTGTCATGTTTGTTTACTTATTTGAATGGGTTTATATTATAATCTGTGGTTTCACAATATGGGGTGCTGGGTCCACTCAATACAAAAAACTTATTTTTGAATTTTGATTGGTTGATTGCGTTGACTGACACTATAAAATGGTATCAGATGCTGTGGTTGGCTTCTTTATATTTTTCATTGCTCCACTGAAGAAGGGTAACTGAAACCGGTTTGGAGCAGGATATATTTTTATATCCTATGTATTTTCTACAATAAAATGCTTTTGGAACATAACCTGCTGGCCATTGTGTAATTTGCATAGTTTGGTTGGCCGTGCATCGCTCCACGTGAGAGGTTTGGTGTGTTTGGTTGTTACTTGTACCTCTCTGGGAGCCATCTTGTTCCTGTCGAGTGTGGGAGAAGACTCATCACCTGGAGGAGGCTTTTTGTAAACCAGAGAAGCCAACGGATGTCTGTTTTTCTTCTCTTTTCTTTCATGTATGGTCAGTACTTTGGTAAACCAGTGCTCCGGTTGTGGATTATTCATTTGTGTTATATGTGAATTCGGTGTTTCGGAACATCGCTCTTTTGATACATGACGCAGTCCATTTAGAAGCAAGTTTTGGCTCGTTTTTGTGGGCCTAATAAGGCATTTACACCAGGTGGAACATACAAATTGGACGTAATCTTCGTTCTATGTCAGATATCATTCCAACTTCTATCTGATGGTTTTTTTGAACATGGTATGGTCGAATATTGGACATCTCTTCGTTCAGGTACTGTTTATTAAAGAATATTAGGTCGTTTACACTTTTTGGATCTATCGTGGACAATTTTTGTTTATTGAGAGGGTACATTTGGGTCGGCGTATGGAATGTGTTGAATCGAGCACAGGGACATTATGAATGTACTATGGACATCATTTTGCTTTTGAAAACCATTGTATTATAATTTTTTTGGTTTTCAGTTCAATGTCTTTTGATATGGAAACATGATGGGCGCTACGGATCAACAATAAGGACTCATTTGACTTGTATATTGCATTGCTAATGTGTTTAATTACCAGGCTGGGTTTATTATTAAGTATTAATGTTTTTCACTTTATTCTAAATATGTATGTGTGTGCAATGTAATTTGGAACACCTTTTGGTTTCAGTCGCTTTTTTCTGGTCTAAGAATTTTAATATCATATTAGGACCGAATATTCATATGGTGACTAGTATTGTATTTATATACAAATTAGGTTTTCTGGGGTTAAATTTGCAAGTCTGTATGGGGTTTAGCAATGCTTGGGTGTTTGTTAACATTAGGCGTAAGTGTCTTGGTTTACTTTTTTTGTACTCATTTGAGTACGAAGTGGCCTGGTGAGTGAGCCTTTGTTCTAACTACATCTCTAGACATACCCAGATATCTATATGATGGTGGTTGGTCTAGGTTGTATATTATTTAGATTATACAAAGTTTTGTGATAATCGACCATCAGGTTTGCATTAAGTTATTTTGGGTCCATTGTACACCCTGAATTGTGTCGGTGTGTGGTCCTTACCTGATGTTAAGGTGGGATTATGAAAAGACTATTTAGGGTATTTCACGTAAATTTATAGTATTATGCTTACGACTATCTACCAATAAGTTCATTCTCAAATTGGATGCATTAACTATTGGTGTATGAGTAACGGCGGGCCTAATTTATGGTTATAATTTGATTTGTTTTGTTTATACAATCATAAGCCTAATTTTGGGTGTTTTTTTGCACTCTTTTGGCATTACTTTATGATTTGTTTACTAGTGCTTGAGTATCGGCTGATCTGTGGCTTTTTGATCTGCAATTGTCTATATTGTATCGGATAGACTTTTTGTGATATCTAAGTGATTGTTTGGACTATGGTGATGCCGGTTAGTTGTATTTCTAGTTCGGTATGGTCCAAAGGTCCCTCAGTTACATGGTAATATAGGATTTATTTTTTGATACACAGTACAGGGAGACATTACTTATATATGGTGTTTTATACATCTGTGATTATACTAGGGATATGTAGGTTTGATGTTGGATAAAATATCATATAGGCATTGCTTTATGCCTCTTGAGTCTTATGGTAATTACTAGAAATTATCTATTAATATTGGTACAATATATTATTACCAGCCTTATTACTAATATTGGGATATAAGACTGGATTTTTTTCACTAGACACCAATATTTTGAATCCTTTTACATTACCTACATTCTGATGGTTTAAGGTTGTTTAAGGTTGTTTATCTTGCCAATATTTATACTATGTTCCTAACAACTATCAGATAGGATTTGGTATCTGAATTTTTGAACTGAATTTATATATCAGTCATTACTATTATTCATTTATTTATTTGGTCATTGTGACATCAGACTGAATCTTTTTTCACTAGACATCAATACGTCGGACATTATTTGTATTACCTACACTCTGATGGTCTGAGGTTGTTTATTTTGCTAATATTTAGACTATGTTCCTAAAAACTAAATGATAGGTTATGTGATTTTTTGAACTGAACTTACTTATTAGTCATTAGTATTATCCATTTATCCATTTGGCCATTATTTTTTAGGTCCTAAGAGGTGTTTTATTTACCTTGGACTTTGTGTTTTTTTGGCCAACATTGGTTTTGGGATATAGCTGGACTTAGTGTTGTTGGTGGTTCCCCTGAGTTACTGGTATTTTTATATTTAATATATTCCATACTAATTGGATATAGTTTACTCCTGTCTTTTCGGAGCAGGGGTCCTTTGGGATTGTTTCCAGTTTTGGCACCACATTCTTTCCTATTTGGTTTTGCTGAGACAGTCATTATGAATCTGGATAGTATTTTGCAGGGTATGTGTGCTGATAGAGAGGATATCCATGTCTTTGGACTGGAATCGATCTCAAGCAACAGTACTATGGATCAACAGACCACTCCCTCCAGTGATGGATGCCAATTTGCATTTTGTAATTTGGAGAAAGCCTTTAAGGGGCTGAGAGCAAATATTTGGCATCTACGTCTTTTTAAGGCTTATTTACATAAAAAATTAGTACCACGTGGACTTAGAATTAAGTTAAAGCCCATGGTCAGCAGATCTGAAGAGAGGCTGACCAATGAGTGGTTTGAGGCAGTTCAAGAGGGATCTATGAAGTTTGTACAAATATTGACAGACTATTATGAAAGGACAATAGACTCAAATATTGCTGAGATTAAAGAGTTAAGCAGTATTTGTAAACAATTTGAATCCAATACCAATTATGGTACGTTGGTTGCTAATTTATCAAAAGAACTGACTCAGTACGACAAATTGACTAAAGATAGAAAAGTTAAAAAATTTAATAGGGACGTTAACGATTATGCCAGGGGACGTCCCTTTGAGCTTCAGAAATCAGTTAGATTCAAAGATATGTCTATGGGTAAGAGTGGTGCCAGAATTAGGAAACGACCCAGACCAATTCTTAAAAATAGGGAACAGACATATACCAGCACCTCGGGTGATGAGTCTTCCCCCACTGATAGTGAGGGTATTACCTCTGACCTTTCACCTTATAAGAAAAGAAGTAATATACCTACCCCTTTTGGGGTAAGAAGAAACGACGCGGGGGGAGGAAACACCGTAATAGGTTCAGATCTGGAATCAATGGATGGAATAGTGCAAGCTTTTCTAAAATAGATGAAACTACTTTTCAAAATGTGCTTAATTTGTCTAAGGTTGAATTAACATTGGAACAAGAAAAAATACTCAATAAAGGCTTAGGGTTCGTACCTGGATTCTTTTGTGATCAATATCAAACTGTAAATGATGTTTTGGAATTTTGCCGTCATTTAAACCTTAAGATATTCTTTTCAGATCAGACAAATAATACAGCTCAAAGATCTACTGACTTTAGGTTTCTCAAATCAACATTTCAACCTCCTGCTAATATGCATGTTACAGCCTTTCAACAGGCAGTACTTAGGGATCTACATTTTCCGCCATATGGCTTTAATATTTTATCAGACAATATTCAGCAGACTGAAAGACAGGCACTTGAGGAATTAAGAAACAACAATGATATTGCAATTGTCAAGGCTGATAAAGGTGGGGCAGTAGTGGTTTTGGATATGGATTACTATACACAGGAAGGATTAAGACAGTTATCTGACCACAAATGCTATATGAAAATGGACATTGATCCGACCACTACTTTTAAAAAGGAGATTGATGAGTTCCTGAGTAGTGCAGTTGAGAATGGTATTTTGTCCAATACTATTGTCAAACATTTGACAGTTAAGGATCCTAATAAACAGATACTTTACTTACTGCCAAAAATACACAAATCCCTGACTTCCCCACCAGGCCGTCCTATTGTGTCTGGTCATGGTTCTTTAACTGAACCTCTTTCAGTGTTCTTGACTGAATATTTAAAACCTTTGCTCACCCAGGTAAGAGCTAGAATCAAGGATACCACACAATTTCTACAAATCATAGCAGAGACTGAACTTGAACCCAATTGGTTACTTTGCACTTTGGATGTAAAATCTTTATACACCAGCATCCCCCATTGGGCGGGTCTTCAAGCATTACAATACTGGCTTGAGAAATCCAACTTATATCGGCCTGGATTTAATACACTTTTGATTTGTATGTGTGAGCATGTTTTAAATAAAAATGTATTCTTTTTTCAAAGTGAATGCTATTGGCAGTTACAAGGCACTGCTATGGGGGCATCCTTTGCCCCCATATACGCAGATTTGTTCATGGCATACCTAGAAGAATACCTAATTTATGATACATCTCACAATATTTACACTGTTGAAATGGATATCTGGCGCAGATATCTTGATGATTGTTGGATGGTGTGGCGGGCGGATGCTGAATATCTTAAAGAATTTGTGGACTACCTTAATAGTAATCCTTGGGGCATCGAATTCACAATCAATAGCAGCAGGTCCAATATTGAATTCTTGGATGTTAGTGTATATAGGAAGCCAGATAACACACTAGGCACCAAAATATATAGGAAATACCCCGAATATAATACACTGCTACATGCCTCGAGCATGCACCCCCGCCACACTGTCCGGAACATCCCCAAATCTCAATTCTGCCGTATTAAAAGAATCAATTCCAGTCAGGAAGACTATGAGACAGCCAGTTTGGATCTTGCTAATAGATTCTATGATAGAGGGTATTCTGGCTTTGATATCAAATCTGCCAAATATTGGTCGGACAAAAAAACTAGGGACCAGCTTTTACAATATCAGGACCATCATCAAGACAAAAAAGGGGATGAGGTCTTGAGATTGGTTACCACATATGGCAGGAATAATCAGGTTATTAGAGGAGTGGTGGATAGAAATTGGAATATCTTGATGGCTAATGACATTCTTAGACAACACCTTGGGACACGTTGTCAATTTTCTTATAGAAAGGGCAAAACTTTAAGTTCCATGTTTTCACATTTCAAACATCATGGCAGTGGAGGGGCACGGTACAAACAGCTCACTATTATGGGCAAAGAACTGATAGGCACTTTTCCCTGTGGACATTGTATGTCCTGTTTGGATATTAATAAATCTAAATCTTTTAGTAGTGCTAATACCAGTAAGGTCTATGACCTAAAATTCTTTGGTAATTGCTCGATGAGTTGGGTGATATATCTTGCAACTTGTCAATGTTCTGCATTTTATGTGGGCAAGACCTCTAGGCCTCTTAAAATCAGAATTGGGGAACATAGGAGTAACATCAGAAACAAGAAATCAACTAATGCCCTGTATTTACACACTGTCAAACATCCCTCGGCAAAATTTAAGTTCACTATTATTGACCGGATTGTTGGTGATAGGAGTCATCAACAAGGCTGGGAAAATATTTTGACACAAAAAGAGAAATATTGGATCATACATTTGGGTGCATTATTTCCGCCGGGCATTAATGATCATCTATAATACATTTACTTGGATATATATCCTTCTATTGTTATGATATATATGATCTTGTATAATATCAGAATATTATATAACAATTTATTAATGTTACACTGACGTAGATCTTCACTTACCTTTGCTGATCATTAAATATACTATTAACTATTTTGTTCTACATATTCACATCAGATTCTGCTCATGTGATTGGGTTTATGTTCCCAAACACAATATTTGGTTTCTTTATTTAGGTGTGCATATTATTTTTGATGTATTTAGGCATGTTATTGTGTCATGTTTGTTTACTTATTTGAATGGGTTTATATTATAATCTGTGGTTTCACAATATGGGGTGCTGGGTCCACTCAATACAAAAAACTTATTTTTGAATTTTGATTGGTTGATTGTGTTGACTGACACTATAAAATGGTATCAGATGCTGTGGTTGGCTTCTTTATATTTTTCATTGCTCCACTGAAGAAGGGTAACCGAAACCGGTTTGGAGCAGGATATATTTTTATATCCTATGTATTTTCTACAATAAAATGCTTTTGGAACATAACCTGCTGGCCGTTGTGTAATTTGCATAGTTTGGTTGGCCGTGCATCGCTCCACGTGAGAGGTTTGGTGTGTTTGGTTGTTACTTGAACAGAGGAACCAGGTTCTATCCCCTTTGTCGTGAGTCCCTAAGAGTATGGCAGTGGGCTACATCCACCCATCGCTTTCTGTTAGCAATGTACATCCCGGGGAAATCCAACGTGATAGACAAACTGAACAGGGCAATTTTCTTGCCTCACGAGTGGTCCCTCAAGAAAGAGATACCGGAGAGAATTTTCTGCAGGTGGGGCCAGCCTTGCTGCGACCTTTTTGCCAACCATATGAACACAAAATGCAGAAGCTACTTTGCCCTGATTCCCCCTCCAGGAGAAGCCCCAAGGGACGCACTCATACACGATTGGACTCCTCTATGCATTCCCACCAATTCCCTTGATACCCAAAGTATTGCAGAAAGCAAAAGCCCCGGCAAAGACTATCATTCTAATAGCCCCTCTTTGGCCTCATCAGATTTGGCTCTCCTTCCTTCGACTTCATCAGTTGGAAGAGCCTTGGATTCTGGATGCAATTCCAGATCTTCTGACGCATTCGTCAGGGGCTGCTCTTCCCTCTCTTCAGTCCCTGAAATTGACAGCTTGGCTGCTAAAGTTCCCAACATAGCCAGGTTCCATAACCTCTCAAATGAAACACAGCATATATTGATATCTTCTCATACATCCTCTACTAGGAAGCTGTATTTTAGCAAATGGTGAAGATTTTCTATATGGGCTTCTCAAAATAGCATTGACCCCTACCAAGCCCATATTGCCTCCATATTAGAGTTCTTGACTATGCTTTTCAATAAAGGAGCTGCAGCAGCAACAGTTGTTCATCTTGCCGCTATCTCTAATTTTCACCTTGTCTTTGAAGGATTAAACATAATGTCTCACAAACTATCCAAAGCCTTTCTCAAAGGGACCTTTCATCTCAGACCACCTGTGAAATCCCCTTATACTCCATGGAATCTAAATTTTATGCTTTCACGCATTATTCTCCCACCTTTCGAACCAGCTTCCTCATGCAATTTGAAGTACTTGTCATGGAAGACTATCTTTTTAGTAGCCATCACTTCTGCCCGTAGAGTGTCAGAGCTTCAGGCCTTGTCCATAAAGCCCCCTTATTTGATTTTCCATGGTGACAGAGTATCCCTCCGAACAAATCATTTATTTTTACCCAAAGTTTGTACTGAAACTAACCTTAACTAGATCATAGATTTGCCAGTGTTCTTTCCCAAACACACCAACAACTTAAGAGTATATGCTGCACAAGCTTTGATGTTCATAGACAGCTCAGATTTTATCTTGATAGAACAAGAGAGCTCAGAAAATCAGAGCAGCTTTTAGTTTCCTTTTCAGATTCCAGAAAAGGTATGCCAGTGGCAAAAACAACACTGTCTAAATGGTTATCTGATTGTTATCACATTTACTTATTCAGCTGCTAATCTACCTTTACAACTCAAAATTAAGGCTCATTCTTCCAGAGCAGTGTCCACGTCTTCTGCCTTTTCTGCTAGGCTTCCTGTAGACAACATTTGTGCAGCAGCCACTTAGTTAAAACCTCATACCTTTATCACTCATTACAAAGTTGACAAGGCCTCTAGTGACAGGTCCTCCTTTGGGTCTACTGTCCTGAAAAACATACTCCTGTGAGCCACCCGAGAAAGATGGTGCTTGGGACGCTACCCATCTGTAAGAATGAACGGTGAGATAGAGCAGCTTCACATAAAGAAGTTATGTACTCACCATAACGTTCCATATGAGTTGTGCATCTCTCCTTCATTCTTACTTCCCACCCTCCTTCCCCCACCAGGGTTTTTCGAGGACCGAGATATTAGATTTTTCCTGGTTGCTCAATCTTTTTATGGGTTTTCTCCTAAAGAGTGATAGAATGGCACATGGTATTATTATATACAGCAAACAAGATCTGAGGTAACTCTAGATGCATCATGGGATAAGGACTTGGCTTTGAGCTGTCTGAAGACCTCTAGCTTTGTAGTAGTCCTCAGCTCCGAGCCCATTTGTAAGAATGAAGGCGAGATGAACAACTCGCATGGAATGTTATGGTGAGTACATAACTTCTTTGTTGCTCCATTTGTACCAGCTAACCCAGCTGACTTGAGATTCTTAACATGTAAAACAGTTTTAGTGATTGCTCTGATCTGTGCAACATGGGTATCTGAAATGCAAGCTCTTATGGTGAGTCAACCCTGTCTTATTCTCCATAGAGACAGGGTTTCCATGAGAACTAAGCCTTCTTTTATGTCTAAAGTGGTATCCAAGTTTCCTTAAAGTTAAGCTATCCATCTCCCTGTTTTCTTTCCTGAACCTAAAAATGAGGGAGAGAAGATACTCCAAACCCCATACCTTGGATGTAAACATACAACTCTGTTACTGCCTTAACAGTATTAAATCAGTCTCTGGATCATTTGTTCATTTCTTGTGAAGGTAAGAAGACAGGACTACCTGTGTCAAAGCAGACCATTTTCAAATGGTTGTGTAAGGCTGTTATCTTTTGTTATGCTCACCAGAACAAATCAGTACAAGCAGGGTCAAGGCCCAACTCTTCCAGAGCCTTGGCTTCATCTATGGCTCTTTGGAAAGGATTGGATTCTCAAAGTATTCTAGAAGTTACTACTAGGTCATCTGTACATACTTTTACAAAGCACTATAAGCTTGAATCCTTCTCTCGATCCAAATCAGGCTTTGCTAGGATCATTCTCCAGGGTGTCTTAGACCCTGATCTTCTGCCTGCCAAATATAGTAAGCTAAGGCTACTACAGCAGTGATCAATGTGATGAACATACTGTTGTAGTATAAGTAAACTTAATATAACAGTAGATGTTTGAATTATTACTGCTGCAGTAGCCACCTCCTCCCTTCACCTTCTTGTTTTTTGGTGTATCTATGCCAGGGTGTCGGCATTTACTTTGTTGCTCCTAGCATTGGCCTTTCAGGGCTCGGCCTCTCTCTCTGTTAGTCTGAAATCTGTGAAGGGCTTGGCACACAAACCTGTCTTAGTCAGCTCTGCTCAAGCTGACTGACTCTGTACATAGAAGGTGCTCTAATGCTTTGGAAGCTTTCCAGCTGTTATATCCTTGGTAGGATATAACCTGTATAGCTAAGGCTACTGTAGCAGTGATCATTCAAACACCTACTGTTATGGTACGTTTACTTGCACAACTGTACTTCTGTAGTCATCTCCAAACTTGGTTAGCCCAGAGGCCTTTGACATTGGTTTTGACTTCTGAGTAGTAAATGCCAAAAAGGAGTGGGCAGGCTTCTCTATCGAAGTGGTCTCTCCTATCCTAACTTCTTAGGTCCCGTCTGAGAGCCAGCTGGCTGTCCAGTGTGTACCATAGGAGTTGATGCCTAATGTCTTGAGGTTGTTTACAAAGCTTGGTAAGGTATTGTATCAAATCCCTTAGCTAGGTCAAGATACAGTATGCACCTTTTTGCTCTCATCCATTGCTTTGGTGACTTTTTAAAAGTAGCGCAACAGGTTGAGTAGGCATGGTCTGCCTTTGATGAAGCCAAAGTGGGTTGAATCCTGTGCCCTGTAGTTTCCTATATCATTATTAGTCATACCCCTTATAATTCTTTCCATGGCTTTGCATATGAGAAGAGTGAAATTTGTGGGTCTGTAGTTTCCAGGGTCCATTGATGGACCACCGTTGTATAGAAGGATAACCATTGTAGTCCTTTATTCACATGGCAAAAATACTTATTTAGAGGCTATGGCTAAATAGTGACTCCACATAGGTAACACTTCAGACTCTTTAGGAGGCATCCAGAGATATTATCAGGACTCAATGATGCTATGCTTTAGAGAATGCATTTAGAAATTTCTCCTCAGTGATAATTTGGGGGGGGGATTATGTTTGCTGGTATTATTTGGGGAACAAGTTTGGGGTGGGGAGCTAAAATTGCAGCTGAATTTCTTAGCCAGCCTATTTGCAATATCTTTCCAGCTCCATGTATGTAGCTCCATTAACAGTCAGTACTTTGCACTGCTGTGTACTGCCTTTGAGGTTTCTGACATAGCTAAAGAAATACTTGTGGCTGTCCTTTGCTAGGGAGGCTATCTTTACCTCAAAATCGGCTTTGGTAGACTTGATTTGCCCTCTGTTATTTGTATAGCCTGATGAGAGAGTTTTTTTTATCCTGCTAAGCACTGCAGTTCCTTATTTTAGCTATGACTTTTTCTCCAATTTGTTGCATAATCTTTTTGTGTAGATTCCACCAGGATGGTTTGTATTTTGAGTTTGTTCTGGGGCTTGTTCCTGGTAGGCACAACTCGCTCTGTGTATCTGTTAACATGCTTGCACAGTACTTCTGTGTACAATTCTGCATAGGCAGCTGTTTTCTCCAGGTTGAGGGACTTAAAAAAAAAAATAAATAAATAAAAAAAAAAAAGGGTTCCAACATTTAGTGAATTCTGGAAAAGAAGAATCCAAGGCTACCAACCATTTTGGGAAGAGTTTGTGTTTTCTACTTTTCTGTTTAGGGACATAAACTACCTTGCACGTGATTCATTTTCAACAAGACATGGTTGAAGAAATGCACTAGTTGTATAACCATCTGCCAGATGAACCTTTGAAACAAAAGTCACATCCTCACTTAGCAATTGTCTTGTCTGTTTTGAACTTTCCCTTGAGACTAGTCTTTAATTCAGCTTGATGGATCAGGCCGAGCCGCAAGCTTTGGTATTGCCATTTACTCACATGCCTGGCAGTGGCTTGTACATGTTACTAAACGATAAATGTCTTGTGTTCACCCTTCCAGGGTTCCACTCTTTTTGGGCTTGCTTAATCTCACTTAGATGAAAGAGAGCAATAGTCTTAGCACTGGTGGTGTCAAATTTCTAACTTTCCAATGTCCCTTTTCCAGGATTTAAAGGATTCTACACTGGCTGCAGGCATGGCCAGAAAAAGCAAAGTTAGCAGTCTGGAAGAAACCAGCACTTTTTTCACTACTGTAACAGTTTCCAGTAGAATTGCCCCCTTAGAGGGAGGGGTAACTGGCAACAGTAGCATGGCTGTGATATGTCATGTGACAGGCAGCAGCAGAATCCCTGAGGCCTTGCATGACTGTTGCACTTTATTGGCAGTCAGAGGCCATCCGTCCCTCCACCTTCCTGCGTGGATGGTGTCACGTAAGATATGGATATGGACAGTAACATAGTATTATGCAATCTAAATGGCCCCACTCATACCTTTGCTTTACATCCCACCTTTTCAGAATGAGCTTTCTTACAAAAGGAGCCATCCAAGAAATCCCACCAGATTAGAAAGGATTATATTAATCCAGGTATCTTTGGTATCAAAAAAGATAAAGGACTTCAGGCACATCTTAAAATTAAGCGACCTCAACACTTTCATATTCAAGGTAAGTGTTCGAATGGTTAGAATGCAGCCCCTCATTTGCTTATTAGAAGGCAACATGATGTGCTGCTTGGATCTCTGACAACCTAACTCCATATAAAGTTATCCTGTGGATTCCAGGAGGTGAATACATTTCTGTGAATGATCCAGTTACTGTTGATTCAGAATCATCACATTTATCTCACCACAGTCTCCTGGGTGTTGTACCAATTGCTCGTCTAGTTGCAGTGAATAAGAGGCTGTAAAGGGTAAAAATGTTTCCCTGCCTAGACAAACTGGCTACTAGATGCTCCATCAGTCAACAGAATGATCTCTGCTCAAGAATACCTGATAAGTCTCTTTCAGATGTTCTTCGTGTTTCACTGTTGCAGTCATTACATTTGGGTAATCTGCTTGCAGGTTGCCCTCAGTCGGCCTGATTAATAAAGTCTTGGGTCCTGCGTCGGTTGCTGTCCCTTCTTCCATGATGTCAGGTCGTCAGGGGTACAAAACATGCAGCCAACATCATTACATCAGTCTTTCTTGCCGTGCGGTGCCCGAAGCAGAAGCATTTCGCATGTGCTGGTCAGCCGACTCCTGAAATTTTCGTTTTCAAGTTTCAGATCCAAAGTCTTCAATTTAAAGCTAAGTACCCTGTCGGGGAAACATTTTCTTGCTTCTTACCAATATCAGTAAAAGTTAATGATTGCATTACTCGTGGAAAGCAAATACCTCATAAAGATTTTCATTTGTACTGTATTCCTTGCCTAGGCCCTGACCACGACGTACCTTGCTGTCGGTTTTGTGCTTTATTTAATCAGCGCACAATCCGTCGTCGGTATATTTTTGCTTCTAAATATTTCGGTTCTCGGTTTTATTATCCAAAAATGACGTCGGTTAACCATCCGACTACTGGGATTCTGAAAAAACGCAAAGATAAAGACAGAGACAGGCCGCCGAGGTCCAAAACTGCCGACGACACTTCTCCTAAGCCAGTCACCAGTTCGCTGGTACTCAGTGAGATGCTTTTACAGCCCCTGATACCTGCTACTTCTGATTCGCAGGCCTCTACTGAGACCCTTTCGGAGTCCTGTATGCAGCGAGATATTTCAGTTATGGAACCCATGGATGGGCCCGGAGCCACTGTGCAGGCACCAGCTTCTGAGGGTGTATTCAGGCCTACAGACTTGCATATTAAATCGCCACCTCCTTCATTACTAAGGCCTAAATCTCGATCCATGTCTAAAAAACCGACACCCAGTCCACATGCTCAGGCCCCTATGCCTAAAAAACAAATGATAAAAATGGCTGAAGATCTAATAACTCTAATCAGGATTCTGTTTCTTCTGACTCTTCTGGTGACCTGGAATTGTCCATACCTACTTATGAGTATTTTGATGCAGAGGATTTTATTCCTTCTGCTTCCCCTCCTGAAGATTTTTCTTTTGGGGAAACTTTACATACTTAAAGGGAGCATTTCCACTGGGAAAGCCAGGAATTTTCTGATTTAAAAAAGAGGCTTAGGGATTTCCTTCTACCTCAGCATAGGCCTTTGGCTATACCTCCTGCACTAGACATTGTCGATGATGTGTTCTCTGAATCCAGTTTGGGCCCTGATTCCCTGTCTCCTGCTCCTAGTAAACCTGACAGATACTACAGGGTTCAAAAATCCTGTTGCAGATCCAGAGACTATTTCTCAGGGGCCCAAGGGCATTAAGGCTTCTACTGCTAAAAATCCTAACCCTTCTGATAGAGACTCCAGGGTGCTGGATAGATGGGGTAAAAAGGTTTATACTTCTGCAACCTTGGCAATCAGAGCTTTAAACTGCCAATTTCATATGTTAAAATATCAGCAACATATTATTGGACTGCTTAAACGGAAAATGATGTTGATTCCTGACTGTGTGAAAAATAAAGATTTACAGGACTTGATGCATTCTGCTGAACAAGTTAGAAAATATACTTTGCAATGTGTTTTTTGATTCTGTAGAAGCCTCTTGCAGGGCTGCTGCTACTGGGTCTGTGCTTAGAAGGCATGCTTGGTTTAAGGAGCAATCTTTGCCTGATCATGTTAAAGCTAAGTTGTTGGATGCTCCCTTAAATCAGGACAGCCTGTTTGGCAACAAGGCTGATGAAGTTCGTAAAAAGATGGAAGATTAACAGTTTGCATAGATTTAGCTTTAAGTTTTTTACAAGTGCAACCTCCGAGATTTAGTAGGCACTGGCCTACTAAGAATTGGTCCTTTCCAGTCCCTTCCAGGTCCTCTCAAGCCAAATACAGACACAGCAAAACCCCCAGGTTGCAGTCCCAGGGGACTCTCAGAACTAAGCAGTGGGGGGCCTCCACTTCCAAGTCCGGAAATAAAAAGACACCCCCTATGGTAAACAGTCTCAATGACTTCCTTTTAAAATTCCCAAGCACTTATCTTTTGACCACCCCTTTGGGGGGAAATATTGCTCTTCATGCAAAGAACTGGGAACTCATAACCCATGGGAAATTAGTTTTAAATATGGTGTCCCAGGGATACAGATTTCATTTCCACACGTTGCCAACACCAAATGGGTGGCCAGACCTGCCCCCAAATCAGTGGGCAAGAGGTTCAAAAACAAGTACTTTCACTCTCAGGCATGAGGGCTATTCAACTGGTACCAGAAGAGGAAAAGGGACAAGGTTTCTACTCCAGACTTTTTCTGGTACCCAGAAAAGACAAATCATGGGGTCCAATCTTGGACCTGTCTACTCTAAACACCTTTCTGGAGATTCCAAAATTCAAGATGCTGACTCTTCACCAATTACTTCCTATGCTAGGCAAAGACACCTGGTTGGCAACACTAGATTTAAAGGAAGCATACCTGCATATCCCAATCAGGGAGTCTTGCAGAAGATACCTATGCTTCAAAGCAGGCTACACGCATTATCAGTTCTCTGCACTGCCCTTTGGCTTGTCTACTGTGCCCAGGGTGCCTGGCTCCAGTTATTGCATTTTGCAGGCAAAGTATTATTCATATATACCCATACCTGGACGATTGTCCAATTCAGGCAGAAAGCCAGGGCATACTTTTGAATCATCTGGCGTTTGTAAAAAGGGTTCTAACTTGTCTGGGGTACACCATAAACGAAAAGAAATCACAATTGGTACCATGTCAACAAATTACATTCCTTGGAGCAAGTTTGAATACAACTGCCCAGATGGCTTACCTCACACCAGAAAAGCAAATTCATTTGGTAACCTACTTCAAACAAGTGGCCACAAAAAACCCTGCTATCTGCAAGACAAATACTGCAAGCTTTGGGGTTCATGGATTCCTGCATTCTTCTAATTCCATATGCAAGACTGCATATGAGGAAACTACAGTGGTATCTAAAAAGTCTGTGGAGTCAACATTCTCACAGCCTGGAAACAGTGATTCCTATCATACCTTGCCTATGCCTGGAGTTCCTCTGGTGGGCAGAGGCCTGCCACCAAAACAAGGGTCTACCATTCACACTACCCCCTGCCACCCAAACCTGAACTACAGATGCGTCAGACTATGCATGGGGGGCTCCCCTGGCAAGGAAGTGCATTCAGGGCAAATGGAACCCAAGTCAAATGCACCTACATATCAATCAAAAAGAAATGTTAGTTGTATAGAATGCTCTGACAGCCTTCAAGGACTACATTCTTCCAGGACAACTAATGGTAAAGGCGGACAACACCACGGTTATATGGTACATAATCAAGCAGGAGGGTACACATTCCTACCCCCTCTGCAGACTAGCCATGGCATTGTGGAACACAGCTGTGAGCTACCAAGTGCACCTACAAGCTCAATTCCTGCCAGGAAAATTGAATACATTGGCAGACGGACTAAGCAGAAACCTCATGGACCCACACGAGTGGAAACTGGAACCAAGGATTTTCAACATGTTGACAAGCGAATGGGAGGAGCCCAGACATAGATCTATTTGCCTCCCCCCAGAACTGCCAGTTAGACAAGTTTTGCACAAGGACTCCCCACAAACAAGCCTGGAAAGTGGATGCTCTGTCCTTCACCTGGAAAAACCTATCAGTCTACGCCGTCCCCCCACTGCCTCTGCTCTCCATAGTTCTACTAAAAGTCAAACAGGACAAACCAAGGATGATCATGATTACTCCAGACTGGCCGCGCCAACACTGGTACCCCCTCCTGCGCAGTGTGTCGCAGTTATCTCCATGGCACCTGCCTCAGACCCCTTCCCTGCTGTCTCAGCAGGAGAACCAAATTTTGCACCCTCAGCTTCCATCATTGAACCTTGCAGCATGGCTAATCACTTACATTCATCTTTATCATCCCTCAGCAAACCTGTGATGGATGTCATCTTAGAGGCAAGGAGACCTAGTACTAGAAAATCTTATGCTGAAAAATGGAAGATTCTGTGCCTGGAACCAATCTCAAGGGATGAGCACAGCAGCGCCCAATTTACCTCAGATTTTGCAATACTTAACTGAGATGCTTCACAAGGGTCTGTCCTTTTCTTCCATTAAAATCCACACTTCAGCCATTTCAGCTCATTATAACACACAACCACCCCTCTTCTCTCATCCTCTGCTCAAGCAGTACCTCAGAGGGGCCAAAAACTTGAGACCACCCAGGAGAGCTCCAACCCCTGCCCTGGGACCTTAACTTTGTATTGGAGAATCTTACTTTACCTCCTTTTGAGCCAGCTGCTACTGCAGACTTAAAATTTCTTTCTTGGAAAACAGCTTTCCTTTTAGCAATCACTTCAGCTAGAAGGATATCTGAATTACAGGCTCTTATGGCAGTGGAGCCTTTCATCATTTTTCATGCGGACAGGGTGTCACTCAGGACCAATCCATCCTTCATGCCCAAGGTGGTATCTAGTGTGGCTCTTAATCAGTCCATTCATTTGCCAACCTTCTTTCCCAATCCACAGAACAAAGTGGAACGATTCTGCATTCCTTGGATGTGCACAGACAACTTAGTATCTACTTGGACAGGACTAAATCTCGAAGAAAATCTGAACTGCTGGTAACATTTGCTGCAGGGGCAGAGGGGAAGGCTATTTCAAAACAAACCATTTCTAAATGGATAAGCCATTGCATTAATTTCTGCTGTAAGCACCATGGAAAACCTATCCCCCAGGAGATCAGATCTCACTCCACCAGGGCTGCATCTACCTCTGCAGCCTTTCCCAGACGTGTTCCGACCAGGGACAAATCCTATAAGCTGCTACTTGGAGTTCTGTACATACTTTCACCAAGCATTATCATTTGCCAATTTTTTCTAAATCCAGAGCTGGCTTTTGCCACTGCTGTCTTGCCCGTCCTTATTGCTGGCCCTAATGCTATATAAACTCCTCCTGCCAACAATAGCTTTGGGAATCTACCCAAATGTAATGACTGCAACAGTGAAACATGAAGAACATAGAGTTGTGTACACTTAGCATAAATGTAGATGTTCGAGTGTATTCACTGTTGCAGTTCTGGTTACCCTCCCTCCATCCCCCTAACTTCTTCTGGCTATACCTCTACTTTCCTTTACTATGCTTAAAAGCCTTTTTGGTGTATTTGTTTTTTGTTGGAGGTATACCTTTGTGTTTTTATGTTTATTTGCTCCCCATTGGGGGGGCTCCTGACATCTGGGGCAAGAAAAACTGATGTAATGACGTTGGCTGCATGTTTTATACCCCTGATGACCTGACGTCATGGAAGAAGGGACAGCAACCGATGCAGGACCCAAGACTTTGTTAATCAGGCCGACTGAGGGCAACCTGCAAGCATATTACCCAAATGTAATGACTGCAACAGTGAATACACTCGAACATCTACATTTATGGGAAGTGTACACAACTGTACTTTCTTAAAGATTAAAAAAAAAAGTCTCAGCTTGTCTTATTTGTTCTCACTCCTAGTTGTAGCATGGGTAGTTAAATGAAGGTTGTCCGTCGTGTGAAAATGAATGTACCTGTCCAGCACTTGGTTGCATAGTTCAGGTTGCTGCAATCTGTCACAGCCCATCTGTACCTCAGAACTTTGAGGATAATGGCAGTGGTAGTATGGATAGTACTCTTTGCCAAGTTCTGCATGGCAGTATCATAGTGGAAACTACAAGTTCATTGGTCACAAAATTTCAGACGCAGTGTCCCAGCAGATAAAGATAGTTTGCAATTCCCATTTTCAGTAGTGGTTGTACCTTCCTATTTGGGCACAAGCAATGCATTTCAGATTACAACTCTATCTGGCCATCACCATGGATGTCTTTACTCTAGGAATGGGGGTGGTGAGGCATTGCCAAAGTTACTGTCCAAGTTATTCCCTGACATACAGAGGCAGCTTACAGAGGAGTTTTTTGTTTTGGTCCCTGATTCTTGCCCACAATCTACCCCCTCACCCCATCCTCATTTGTTCGGTTTAGCGCAGTAGCTATCTCCTGTTAATCAGTCCCACAAGAACAAATCCAGTCACAAGGCTGTCATCCTAGCATCCATCTGAGCTTTTCATTGCACTCTACCCACATTAACCCTGTAGAATCCAAGGATAGGCATGAAATTAGTTTGTGGTATAATTGTTCCCTCCACCCCATGGGACTCAAAGTCCTGCTCCCCATTACAAGATAACACACTCCTATGACTTTGGTCTGTTTATTGCAGTCTGTCATAACCTCTCTGTGCCTGAGCAAGCTTCCTGTTCTAGCCCATTCTCCTAGGATAGGTGAACTGATGCAAACCACTCATTACAACCCTCCACTTGGCTCCTCCAGTGCTTCACTCATTAATCAAACTCCGGTGATTTTGGTTGTCGACAGGCTGTCATTCCTGTAAGCCACACAGTAGGGGACACAGCAGCATTGTGAGACATGATCATAGTCCTTACACTTCAAGCTTTCCATGACTCCCTGCCCCAGAGTATGGTGTCTGTCCACATTCGGTATATCAGCAAATGAGGGAAATATGTCCTGTCTGTTGTGTAGAAGTATTGAGGATTTTAGAATGGACTATGTTAATGAACCACTTTCTGATAAACTGCATGTAAGAGAGCCCAGCTCATTAATCAACAGGCTCAGCCACTTGCTTCCTCTGCCTTTTACTAAAACAATAAGTTTTCCATTGCAAGGGGAAGCTGTGCTGGAGATTTTTTGCCTCTCCAACTAACACCAAGTGTAGTTACTAACACAGAAAGTTTTCTATTGCTAGGGCAGGCTGTGGTACAGATTTTTTGCCTCTCCAACTAACACTAAGTGTAGCACCTTCTGCTCCTAAGCCTTCCACCAGTGGAATACCCCAGGGATACTATGATAGTACTCTCCAGATGTGTCTCATGGAATACCCCAGGGATACTACGATAGTACTCTCCAGATGTGTCTCATGTGGAATACCCCAGGGATAGTACTTTCCAGATATGGCTCACCCAGACCCATGTATGCACACCCCATTCCCTGTGCTCAGGTTCATTCAGAGCAGATCATTTTGATAGCCCCATTTTAACTTCAAAAACTTTGGTTCCTCTTGCTCATGCTGTACCTTAGGAGAAGCCTCTTCACTTTGTCTTCCGGGACTCTACTGCCCTGTTCTTCTGGTAAGCCCCATCTTTGTTCTAACCGTGTGGTTTCTCCAATTCAGTTGATGGCCAGTAATCCTGTTTATCAGTCCAGGGTGGTGCAGATTATAACATCTTTTTCAGAAGCTTAATATTAGAAAGCTCTACAAAAGCCAGTAGGCATTTTTTTTCAATATGGGCTTAGAATACCTTTTGCAGATCTTTGACTCTCGATTTATTCATCTGTTAAGATTGTGTTAGCCCTAATATCCATTTTCCATCAAGACAATTCCTTGTCTTATACTTCCTTAAAGGTATGCAAAACATTCTGAAAGGTACCTTTATTTTAAAGCCACCTATTCATTTGTGGGGTTTGTTTTCTGTTACAAAAATTTAGTCCCATCCACTTGAACCGGCATCTTGTACAGAAATAAAGTTTTTATCCTAAAAGTCTCTGTTGTGGGTGTCACTTCAGCCAGAAGAATTTCTAAATTGCAATCTTAATCAGTACATTCTCCTTACTTAATTTTGTGTGACCAGTGCCTTCATGCTGAAAGTAGTTACTGCTATTAATTTTAGTCCATTTACCGATCTTCTTTTCTAGCTACATTAACAGGGAGTATCTTTTGCTTTGTGTGCACAATACAGTCCTAACTTTTGTGGTGCAACCTATATATAAATAGATAATCATGAATACAGTCCCTACTGTTGCTATGCAACCTACACACACACACACACACACACACACACACGTTTGTGTGTGTATATATATATATATATACACACACATACAAACACACACACACACACACACACACACACATAAATGGATACATTTTTTTTCCTCCCCGAGTATGTCACCTACCAGCTCTTCGTCCTGCACTCATTTATCTCATTCATTCCATAGGATGAGAGCTGGATGTTCCCTAGACAGGATGATAGCATTGCTACCCATTCATTCCTCCCCATGTGTACTCTAGTGGCAGGATTTGAATTGTATGGAACTGGCCAGCTTGAGCAGCCTGTTAATCCCCAGTGCTCCTCTCTTTCCTACAGCAGCTCTCTAAGCTGCTGTGCATGCTACAGCTATCACAAGGAGTATGCCACTGCAGGATTACTGGCCAACAATGGAGTTGGAGAAACCCCCAGCTGGTGCATGTGCTCCATAAGTCTGTGCTGCGCAGTTGTAACAGCTTGTGCTTCCACTAGATCTCATCCAAGTTGTGTAAACCAGAGCACCCCTCGAATGGGTGAGCCATTCACTTCCATCCTTCCCTGCTTGTTCAAATATCAAAGCCACTAGTCACATTTTCGATACCTAAGCTGTAGTCAAGTCTTTATTCCTCTACATCTCCTGAGGTGTCCTACCTAAAGCTGTATTTTTTGAGTATTTTTTTTTTTTCCTGAGGTGCTAGCTTACATTGTTGCTGTTTGAGTACACACTCTGCTGCTGGTGAGCATTGCAACCTTAAATGTTCTCCATCCATTCACCCGCTTGGCCGAGCTGCATCTGAACTCCGACCCACCCCACTGTTGCACCGCTTTGTTTCTTTGAGCCACAAACAGTACTGAGTGATGAATTTTACTTTGTGCATTATTCACTGCCTTCTGCTCACTGAATAATAGTGTACCTGTTTGACTGGATATATGAAGTGCACATTCACCTCGTCCTGCAAGCCAAGGCATCCTTCACTTTGCCTGTGATATATCTCTGAATGTAACTACTTATTTTAGTCACTTCAACAAATACTTGAAAAGGAATGTAATCTGTAGTATGGTTTGTATTTCCATTTCCTAGATCAACTGTTACATTATCAGACAGATGGCAAGTTCTTCTGGTTGGCAGGTACCCAGAACTTGTGCACTTCATCTGCTGTTCATTTCTACAATGATTGTGATATCAGTTGACAGGCATGTTGGTTAGGTAACCAGGAGGGATATACAGTCTGTAGACTACTGGTGGGCCTCATAATTTGAGTTTGGTAGAAATTTAAAAAGTGCGTCACTGGTGCCATATGTTTACATAGCAAAATATCACAGTATTAGCCGTGTTTACAATTAAACTGGGGTCTCTAAAATTATTGCACACTGTTCTTATGCTGTGTGGTCTTGGCCATGATTCTTAACATTAAGTAAAACTACAATTTTCATTTTAGACATCTCATTTAAATTCATTATGTTTTAAGTGCATATCAATTCCTTTTTATGTGTATAGCTTTTGACTTCATAGTTTGAATCAGTCTGTGTGGCAGGGTTTAATTACACTGAGAGGAGTGTAATTTTATGCAAGCTACAGGTGATGTTAAAATTGTATTGTAGAGCCACATAATACATAAATTCATTGATGGATTTACGGTCAGTATGGTTAATTTCTAGATCTTTTCTTGAACAGTTTCTTGTTGCCATGTATGAACGTGTTGCTGGACAGATATTCATTATATTGAAAACTTCCGCAGCCTTAGCTATATGTGTAACTGTGACGTCCCCCCTCTATGCCAGTAAGCAAGGAGCCTGAATCCTCACCACTGACACTGGAGAGGGACATTAACTTGTAACAAAAGCAGATACACATAGTATTTCCAGGTACAGCTCTCTGCATCAAACACAATTTTCCTTAAGAGCACACAGGGAACACACACAGTCTGGGGTCTGGATTTCTCTCTCTCTCTCTCTCTCTCCAGGTTCCCAATAAGACTCCCCATTGGCACAGCTGTAGAGTTGAGTCCTCAGCTGAGTGTCCAAGCCAAGTCCTCTACCACTCTCTCTGTGAAACCAGTGCTCTGTGTCCTGATTTACGCGCGCACACAAACACACACACACACACACATACACGGCTGGCAGAGAGTTTCTAGCTATGCCCCTCTGGTTTAAATAAATTTATTTTGGCTCATGGACTCTGAGTGCTGGCTTTTGTTGGATTTCTACACTACACATATTTTTCAGCTGTGCACTTTTCCTCACAGGCGTGTATTTGGTGTATTACGTGATGTACTCAGAGGTCCCACAATATCCATAGCTACCCTCTAAAATGGCTCCTCAGTCACAGGCAAAGGCATCAAAGGAGCCTTGACCTTGTCTCCTGCTTTGCCTATGTTTGGCACTGCTCACAGGTCCTGCGGTACCCTGTTACATCCTTTGCAGTCCCAGGCCAATGAAAGTTTTGCATAATGTGTCTCTTGGTACACTTTACGCCCATATGACCTGCAAAAGGAATGTTATGGGCTGTGGCTAGAAGTGCGAGACAGTAGGCTTTGGGCACTACCAGCTGCTTTATTACCTTACCCTCTAGCTCTCTCAAGGGTCCACTCTCTGTATAGTAACACTTTGTTCCAGTGTACAAACTCCCTTTTCCTTGAGAATTTGGTATGTCTCTAACTGCCTCTCTCTAGCCTGTTGGTGTAGGTTCCAAGAGCTGAGCCTTTCTCAACTCTATCTTTGTGATCCTTCCTAGCTCCATTTCCACAGCAAGTCTGGTTTCCTCTGACAGTGGTGCCTTTCTGTCAGCCTGGGTGCTACTACTCACCTCTGCCCTTGCACGCACTGTGTCCAAGAGAACATCAGTGTTAACCAGCAGCTGTGGCTCACCTTCAGGCTCACTGCTACAGGGTAGCTCCCTCCCTGAAGTAGCTACCTCACTAGCCCTGGCTTCAGTTGTGGGGTCTGTCTGGGTCCCCCCCCCAAGCTACCAGACTCGCATGCCTGTCTCCAAGCCTGACTGCATGCACACAAGGTCCTGCATTATCAAAATCATTCCCTATCGAGACCTTTGCAGGGATATCCTCAAACACACCTACTTGTTTGTTTCCTTTTCCACCCTCCAATTCAAGGTGAAGCTTGGCAAAGGCATTTGAAATGGGGTCCCTCTTAAAGCTTTGACGGGACTGGATTATAAAAGCAAGTACTACTCCTCTTTAACCACTGCAGGCTTCACAATGGTTATGTCAGAGGCTGTCTCTCTTTGCAGTGGCCTGTTTTCCATCCAATAAGATTGGATGTAAACTCCGGCAATGGTATGGTACCCCTTTTTTCTCCAGACAACTTAACCACTGGCATACAGTTATTCCTTTTTGATAGCTTCCTCACCTTTTGCTCCCCACCTTGCTTCTGTGGAACGCTATATGAATCATGGCCCCACTGGTTACATTTAAAACATTTAACCCTTGATCCTGCCCTTCTACATGAACTAGTGACTTTCCCTTTTATTGGTGGACTCTGTTGGGGTGGTTTAGGCTGCCCACCATGGGTTCCTTTATATCCATGCAGCACTGGGTATCCCCTTCTTGTGCACTGATGCCCTACTTGCTAAGTAGAGATCCTCTTTTTCCCCAGCTCATCTCCAGAGTTACACTCCCAGTCTCCCAACCAGATCCTCATGTCCTCAGGCAAAGTGTTAATGGCTTGTTCCCTCACCAAAAGGTCTTCCAGTCCTTCAGCTGTAGAGTTGAGTCCTCAACTGAGTGTCCAAGAGCTCCACCACTCTGTCTGTAAAACCAATGGTCTGTGTCCCTGCTCCCAGCAACTGACACACATACACTCTTTGAGATTTGATTTTTACACACACACACACACACACACACACACACACACACACACACACACACACACACACCTGGGAATGGCTGGCTCAGTGTTACTAGCTATGACCCCTGCCCAGACTATAAGGTAATTACTGCCATCAGATACTGCAAAGACAGCTACTCTAAGACTCTTACAAGGGTACCCAATTGTTCTGAGTGAAATTTATAGTAATACAAGTGGTAGTGTTTGGTCAATGCAGTAAAGATTTCAGGCGGGACCACAGAGTCGCCAAACAGATATAAGTACTCTCAAAGGTTAAAATATTCTGTAAAGGACCAGCCACAATGAAAAGTTCAAATATATTTAATAATAAATAATAAAAGAACATGGAAATACTAAATATATATTTACAATAAACATCAGCGTTTCAGTCACAGGAAATGTTAAAAATAATACAGATTAATACATTCACACAGATATAGGAAAAACAGTACTTATCTCACTATATTTTCCTGACTGATCTAAAGATTTACTGCTGTTTACGGGTTTACTTACTAGAGCATCACAAGACTAAGTAGGTGAGGGGTCCTACTTTTTCAGGTTCAAAAATAGAGTGCCCTGAGACTTCAGTCTCCTCTAGTATTAAAATATAATTTTTGGCCTGGACTACAGAGTGACATCACATGCATCTGGTCATCTAACGTCCGGTTCCCATACTACCTCCTTTCCTAGCAGCTGACCCAGAATATCACAGACATGTTAATACACACACACACACACACACACACACACACACACAGATTTGCTAACATCTGTGCAGCTTCTGGAAGTCATAAAACAATAAAACACTTCCACTCTTCCTACAGGTGCTAATAAACCATTCTCTGACACAAACATTTAGTCTCTGGCTGCAGTCAGAACTGTAAGATACAATCTTTATGGTAAAAATTAAGTAATGCTTAATTTCTTACTATTTTTCAAAGTTAGCTGGGCTGAGATTAACCTGTTTGCTTCTGTTGTCCTCTGTTAATCATATACATTTAATCAGTTACAATACAGTGCAGTCTGATATACAGTGGATATAAAGTGTACACACCCCTGTTAAAATGCCAGGTTTTTGTGATATAAAAAAATGAGACCACAATAAATCATTTCAAAGCTTTCCCCACCTTTAATTTGACCTATAAACCGTACAATTCAATTGAAAAACAAATCTGTTAGGGGAAAAAATATAAAAAACAAAAAATGTACAATAAGCTGGTTGCATAAGTATACACACCCTTAAACTATTACTTCATTGAAACACCTTTTGCTTTAATTACAGCATTCAGTCTTCTTGGGTACACACCTGCCATCAATTAGAGAGACTCTGATTAACCCCAAATAAAGTTCAGCTGTTCTAGTAGGATTTTCCTGACATTTACTCAGTTGCCTGCTACAGCAAAAGCCATGGTTTGCAGACAGCTTACAAAGCATCAAAGGGATCTTATTGTTGAAAGTTATCAGTCAGGAGAAGCGTCCAAAAAAATTTCCACAGCATTGGACATACCATGGGACACAGTGAAGACAGTCATCAAAAGCTGAAAAAAATATGGGACAACAGTGACTTTGCAAAGAACTGGACATCCCTCCAAAATTGATGAAAAAGACTAGATGAAAGATGGGCAGGGAGGCTGCCAAGAGACCTACAGCAACACTGAAGGAGCTGCATGAATTTCTGGCAAGTACTGGTTGTGTACTACATGTGACAGCATTCTCACGTATTCTCCATATGTCTGGGGTAGGGTTGCAAGACGGAAGCTTTTTTGTTGCACAGAAAAACATCTAGGCCTGGCTAAAATTTACAAAACAGTACATCAAGTCTCCCAAAAGCATGTGGGAAAATGTGTTATGGTCTGATGAGACCAAAGTTGAACTTTTTGGCCACAATTCCAAAAGGTACGTTTGGCGCAAAAACAACGCTTTGCATCACCAAAAGACTAACATCTCCACGGTGAAGCATGGTGACAACAGTATCATGCTTTGGGTTTGTTCTTCAGCCGGAACTAGGGCTTTAGTAAAGGTGGAGGGAATTATGAACAGTTCCAAATACCAGTCATTTTTGGCCCAAAACCTTCAGGCTCTGCTAGAAAGCTGAAGATGAAGAGGAATTTCACCTTTCAACACAACATCGACCCCAAGCATACATCCAAATCAACAAAAGAATGGCTTCACTAAAAGAAAATTTAAGTTTTGGAATGGCCCAGCCAGAGCCCAGACCTAAACCCAATATAAAATCTGTGGTGTGATCTGAAGAGGGCTGCGCACAAGAGATGCCCCCTCAGTCTGACAGATTTTGAACGCTTTTGCAAGGAAGAGTGGGCGAATATTGCCAAGTCAAGATGTGCCATGCTGATAGACTCCTAGCCAAGAAGACGGAATGTTGTAATTAAATCAAAAGGTGCTTCAACAAAAAGTATTAGTTTAAGGGGTGCACACTTATGCAACCAGCTTATCGTACGTTTCTTATTTTCTATATTTTTCCCCTATCAGATTTGTTTTTCAATTGAATTGTACAGGTTATGGGTCACATTAAAAGTGGAAAAGTTTTGAAATGATTTATTGTGGTCTCATTTTTTTATTTCACAAAAACCTGGCATTTTAACAGGGGTGTGTACACTTTTTATATCCCAGGTGGAAGTGGAGTTTTATTCAAGGATGTTCCTAGTGCCAAAGAAAGAAAATGCTTGGAGACCAGTTCTAGATATTTCTTTTCTAAACTTGCTTGTGATGGTGCCCACATTCAAAATAATGTCACTTTGCAATCCGTTTACTCTTCTTTCAAGTTTCCTGGCAACACTAGACTTAAAAGATGCTCATCACATCTCTATACATCTATACTTCAGGAGTTTCTTGAGGTTGTGTGTGTTTGGGTCACATTTTCAGTTCTCTGCCTTACCCTTTGCACCAAGAGTGTTCACACAGTTATAGATTATTGCAGACTACAGGGAATCCACATTTTCTTATTTAGATGACTTGATTATCTTTGCAGAGTCTGAAGTGTCAGGAAGCTCTCTTGAATGAGAGATCTCTTAGGCAAGCTGGCATTCCAAGAGAACATTCTTGACTCCTTCACACAGGATTGTTGATTCTGGGATGTCATCAGGTCAAAGAGCTTTTCTTTTGCCGGAAAAAAAAGCTCTTTATTGACATTTTATTTGTAAGGTTTTTTTTCTCTCCACTAAGGTCACTGCAATGGAATACCTCAGGATTTTGACTTTCATGGTATCTCATGGTAACCCTGCCAAGACACCACATGAGAAAGATACAGTGGTATCTGAAATCTCTTTGGTCCAGCATCAGTAACCTTTATCTTTTCAAATCCCAGTGCTGGGGTTTGCCAGTAGAGTAGTCTTTTGGTGGAGACAACCGAGTGCCTTAAATCAAGGTTTACGTTTCTCCCTCCCTGCTCCAAAGCTGTTAGCCACCTTAACTGCTTTAGACATTGCTTGGGGAGAACTTTCAGGAAGGATAAAAGTTCAGAGGTGTGGAACATCAAAGACAGCCAAAAGCATATAAATATCAAGGAGATGCTTGCCATGATCAAGGTACTCAACTCTCTGAACCGTCTTTGGTCCCCGGGACCACTTCAAGTGGTTGAAAATACCACAGTTAAATGGTATATCAGCAAGCAAGGGTGAACCGGATCTTACCACCTTTACACACTATCCATCTTAGCTTGGAATGTAACTTCAGAACACACTGTCACTTTACAGACATCCTATATTCCATCAGAGCAAAATTGTGTGGAAGAGAAGCTAAGCAACACCAGATCAGACCTTCATGAATGGAAACTAGATTGGGGGGGGGGGGGTCTTCCAAGATTTGATCCATCTCTGGGAGTTCCTCAAGTAGATGTCTTTGCTTCTTCTCTAAACATTAAACTGGTGACATTCTATTCCAGAACTCCATGCAAGAAGGCCTAGAAGACTGATACCTTTTCTTTTCCTTGGACAGGAATGTTCCTGTATGCTTTTTCACCATTTCCACTAATATCCAGGGTAATTCTGAAGATTCAGAAGGAATCCACAAGATCATTGTGGTGACTCCATTCTGGCCCAAGCAAGCATGGTTCTTCCTTCTTTTGGAAATGGCTATGGGCAATTACCCCAAGCTTCCTCACAGACTGGATCTACTTACGCAAGAACATGGGTGTTTGGTACTTCAATTGATTGCCTGGATGATAGGGTTTTAATTCCTTTTAGGCACCAGATTACTGAAGATGTGCAATAGGTACTAATGGAGGCAAGAAAACCTGCTACTAGAAAATAGTATATTAGCAAATGGAAAAGGTTTTCTCGCAGGTGCCAGTGACATAACCAGCACCCATTCAGGGCTAGTTGTTCTCTGGTTCTACAATATTTGTGTGAGTTACTATCCTATGACCTTTCTTATTCCTCTGTCAAGGTCTACCTCCCAAATGTAGTTAGCTAAGGTAATCTACCCATATAGCTAAGGCTATTGCAGCAGTGATCAATATGATGAACATAACATAACAGTAGATGTTAGAGGGAGTGGCTACTGGAGCAGTCATAATTCAGTGTTCCTTGTGTTTTTATGCCAGGTGGTCAACATTTATATATTGTTGTTCTTAGCATTGTCCTTTCTGGCCTCAGCCTCTATCTCTGTGCTGGCAGAAACGCTCTGAAGGGCTTTTTGCACAAACTTGTCTTATAGTCAGCTGAACTCAATCTGTCCAATATTTTGGGTCTGTGGAAGGTAGCTTGCAACTTGGAAAGTTGTCCAGCTGTTATATGCTTGCCAGGATATGACACATACAGGTAAGGCTACTGCTGCAGTGATAATTTGAACATATATGGTTGTGGTAAGTTTAATCTGCACAACTGTACTTTGTGACATGGCACTATTTCAGTTGCACAGGCTCTGTTGTGTTTTATGTGGTTTGTTTTACTTCTGTATTATGGGTTCTGTACATTATAAAAATTTAAGTAAATGTATATGTTCAAAATGTTGTGCCTTATTAGGTGTTATATGTTGCTATGACCAGTTTAAGTATACATACTGAATTTTTAGCTTCATAAAATCAAAAATGAAATCCAGATCATGTAATGCCGAAGGCAAGTCTTAAGCCATTGGCAATGCAGTTATGTTCACTGATTGCCCAGAGCAAAAATCAACAGGAGCAATAATATGCTGTGGGCAAGCATACAAGAGTACTTGTAACACCTGCTACTGTTAGCTTAGGTAGCCAGTTGGAGTACTGTTTGCTGCTGACTTGGATATATGCAAAGCAGAAAATTAGCTTGCAGTTGCTCTGAGATGCTTCTGTGTTTGCAAAGGATTGTAGTTCCCATTTTTATGCTACAATTTGGCCCATAGAAAGTGGCAGTATTTTGTGTGGTTTTGGCACATTTTATCATTTGCCTAATTCTGAAGTAGAGACTGTCAAATTGTTAGCTCCTCTGAGTGCATTAAAACATGTTTGCATATTATGAAGAGGAAATCAGTAAGCTGACAATGACAGACCATTCTGATGATAAATTTTCTTGCATGCATTTGATTATATTTGTATCGTCATAATTTAAAAGATAAGGATCGTAATCTGGCCCAGGCACTGTGTTCTGCCAGTCATTTGCAGTCATTTATCATTCCTCTGTGATGTGATGGAGAGCCAGGGAGAACATGGAGCACGCCCAGCTGAAAAGAATAAGAGCATTTTTCACTGCTGCTTTTTTGTTATGGTGACAGCCCAGAGATGGATGTTAAGGAGTGCATGAATTAACAAAGGCATTACTGGTCAAACAGTGGACTCCTTTAATTGGCTACTGTATAAACTGGTAATAGAGTAACAGTTCATTTAGGGAGGCTTGACATCGTGTTCCCTTGCTTTGTTTTAATGTGCTTAATATGGGTTGGGGTGTACAGACAAAGCATTTCAACGTTACTGAGATAATTCAGCTGTTTTATTTGTTACACAAGTATTATTTTACTGCTGCAAAATGTATGTTTATTTGCAGCCTTTACAGAGGATAGTGATATAAATCTGTCCATCTATCTTAACTTTGGAGAGCTGCCTATATTACCTTAAGTGAGCCCATTTAAACACCTTTATTGAATTTTCATTTGTGACATAGGCAAACTGACATTAATATAAAAATAAAAAATTAACTTTTTCACAGTTACAAACATTATACATCACATATGTCCTTTTGTACAATGTAATCAATCTTGATACATACTTGCAAATGCCTACACACTGGGTCGATTGCCATCTAAAGTGAAAATCAACTTTGTATCTGTTTGATGTTAAAGTATGGAGTGTTTCAAAATGTTTTCAAATTTACTAGTGAGTAAGTTACTAGCTTTATATCTTCCTCATTTGAAATACATGTCCTTATATCTGCAGGATAAAAGTATGTCAAGGCAGCAATGTATTTTTATTGCTGCAGAAAAATTAATATATTAGCTAATGTTTCAAGTTTGTTGACTGGTTTCATTTTGTGTTTACAAGCAACCCCACTTCTATGACATCAACATTGGTCAGATCTGAGATTGCTGTGCAGTTCACAGCTTCTGATGTTTGAGTTGCAAATTCTGAGCTAAACGCCTTAACTCCATCAGCCTTGTAAACCTAGAATGACACTGGGGTCAACTGACGTCTGGTTATTTTGACAAAATGGACACCCAAACTGAAAAGAACACTCAGCCTTCTTCCATCTTCTTGTCCCTCTATCACTTCAGCTCAAACTGTAGCCCAAGATCTCTTGAAATTCACCCAGAAGTTTGTGGCGTTCATGAAATCCAGGAAAGACAGCCTCACCCCAGCCACTAACCCTGAAGCCCTCCCCATCCAGAAGGCCAAGGGAGATGGTCTTTTAAGGCGATTCACAATCCTTTTACTCTGAAGGCAGAGGAATTGTCTTACTCTGATCACCTCCCAACACAACCTTGTCTGAACTCCGGCTGAGATGATACCCTGTCATCTGCCTTTCCCCCATAAGACCTCTATTTTAGGGACACCCATTATGAAATGAAGGCGGCTTTTAATTGGGAGAGCAAACAATTTTTGACAAGCTCAGGCTCAGTATAGGGAATTTACCTTTACCTTAGACCACTAGTTGTTCCCCCAGTGCATGCGGTGCTTAATGCCATTTTTGAAGACCTCTCTCTACACCCAGATTCCCTGCCAGCTACTCCCAGAAAGCCTGACCTCTTTTACAGAGTGCTTGACTCAAACAGACACCTTCATAAAAAGCCTAAAGCATATCCCTCTGTAGTTCCTACTAAATCCACTAAAGAGATACCTAAGGATGCAACTGGACAATCCCCTACCTAGTGACAGGGAAAGTGGACTTTTAGATTTGATAAGAAGGTGTATACCTCGGCTGTCCTTTCTGTGATGACACTTAATTGCCAATTCCATGTGCTGAAGTATTTCGAATCCCTTCAGTGCCAAATTACTACTAAGAGGCTGTTTCTGACAAAGCCTTGTCAAAGGATATTCAAGAGATGGCTAGAGCAGCTGTTCAGGTTTCCAGACGCTCCTTAAAATGTGGGTTTGATGCATTAGATGCGTCATGTAGAGCAGCTGCCACTGGCTCAGTCATTCACAGACATCCATGGCTGAGGATTCAGCCACTGTCAAGACAGTGCCCCTCTAGTAAAGGAGTTTCTGTTCGAACCCCCTGCTGAAAAGGTGGAGAAAAATGGAAAACAAATTAAAACAGTGTGAAAGTTTTTATCTGTCACCTACACCTATGTATAACAGTGCCCCCTCCCCCCCCCCCCAAGACAGAACAATGGGAGGCTTCTTTGTGCTATGAAAGGCAGTAATCCAGAAGGTTGCAACCAGAACAAACACAGGTAAGGGATCTCCAGAGAGCCCAGCCAGCACAGAGACAAGCTATGACTGTCCTCAGCCCCTGACCTTTCTTCCCTTACCCATTGGAAAACCACCAAGGACCAGTGCACTCTTCAAATAATAGAAAGGGGCTACTAAATTCAGTTTAGAGAAATTCACCCTTTCTTAGCCATACCAAAACAACCAAAAGAATGGGAGAGTTTCTTACCACCTATAATTTTAAACTTGCTACAACAAGGCTCCATTCAGCCTGTTCCTGCAGGTTAAGAAGGCAAAGTTTTGTATTCCAGGATTTTTTCTAGTCATAAGAAAAGAAGGCACCTAGAGACCTGTCTTGGACCTGTCAAGGCTAAAAAGATTCCTTTTATGTTCCAAAATTCAGAATGCTAACCTTACAAAAGTTACTCTTCATGATTTTGAAGGATGCATACATGATTACTCTAGAACAAAAAGGATGTTTATCTTCATGTCTGTATTGCACACTACCACTGAAAGTGTCTATGCTTTGTAGCAGCAGACTTGCACTACCAATTTTGTGCTTTACCATTTGGTCTGTCTACTTTTGCAAGCATTTTTACCAAGTGCTTAGCTCCTATGATAGACCACTGCCAAATCCTAGGGGTTCATATTTACTTCTGCCTGGACAACTGTCTCATGTAGGGAAAATCCAGAGAGCAAACTCTAAACCCTTTAAAGGCCACAATGGACTGCTTGCAGAAGGTAGGTCTCACCTTTAACTTCCGCAGGTCTCACAGTCTTCCACAGGCAAAAATGATTTTTCTCAAAGGCATCGTAAATTCTGTCCAGCAAACAGTCTTCATTCCTTCCTCAGGAAAATATCTTTCCTGACAAATTACATGATCAGCCTTCTGCCAAAGCAACAGATCTATCTCAGCAAGAGAGTTTCTCGGGGTCATGTGCTACTTGGCTTCTAGTATGCTCATGATACCCCTTGAAAGCTGCTGTTCCCAAAGAAAAAAAAACTCTTGGAAGCAGTATTCTCAACCCCTGGAAACACTCCTGCTTCTTCTATGCCTAAAAAGGGAGCTGCTATGGTGAAAACACAATTTTTCAAAATCCAGACTAAATTTTTCTCTGCCAGTGGCAGACAAGACCATCTCTATAGACAGCTCAGACACAGCCTAGGGAGTTCACCCGAGAACATGAAGGTGCAGGTCATCTGGTCCTCAGATCAGAGGAAGCTACATATCAACCAGAAAAAGTTGCTGGCTGTCTACCTAACAGCGGAAGCCTTTCAACAGAGCCTTACACCAGGAACTTTCCAGATTTAGACAGACGAAGCCACCATTATGTGGCACTTAAACAGACAAGGGGCTTTCTTTCCTACCCATTGTACAGTCCTGCTGTGAAGATTTTACTGTTAATACAATACCTGAAACTGACAATTACAGTATCCTACATTTCAGGACCGAGCAGTACGCTGACAGACTCTGGGATTTTCGGGATCCCAGAGAATAGAGGCTAAAGAGGGAGACTTTCCTCAACAGAGCTTTTTGCTTTCCACCAAAACAGACAACTTCAGAGGTTCTTCTCCAGAACCTAGCAGGCAGGGACATGGAAAACAGATGCATTATCGTTCAGGTGGACCAAACTGTTTCTGTATGCCTTTACACCCTTATTTCTGATTCCCAGGGTACTGATAAAGGTCAGGACAGACTGACCAAGCATTTTTCTCATTACCCCATACTGGCCAAGACAACACTGGTTTTCCATCCTTTTGACCTTCAGTGAAGGGAGATTCCACTCTGTCCCACTTGAGACAGACCTCTGCAACCAGGTCAAGGACTCTGTATTCCATCCTCACCTAGCCACACTCAAACTGACAGCCTGGAGGATTGGGTTTTAACACCAAAAAATGTTAACTACTGCTCTGAGGTGCTATCCATCCTAAAGGCAGCAAGAAAACCCACCATCAGGAAATCGTATCTAGTTAAGTGGAAAAGATTCTCCATTAAGTGCCATAGCAAGAACACCAGCCCTTCTTAGCCTGGTAACTGTTCAGTCCAGAAATACCTTTTTGTTCAGCCAGGGTTTTTCTTATTCTAGCATTAAGGTGCATGCTTCTGCCATCTCAGCCTGCCTACCCTATTCCCCCTCCCATTTACTCAACCCCACGTGAAACTGTTTCTAAAAGGGTCTTTCACTTGAGACCATCCAGGAGGAGCCTGAGATGTCAATCACATGTTAGGAAAATTTGCACTGCCTCCCTCTGAACCCAGCAGTATCTCCTGCTCACTTGGAAGACCACCTTACTAATTGCCATCTCTTCTGCAAGGAGGGTATCTGAGCTTCAAGCCCTTATATGCAAAGAGCCTTTCACAGTATTTCAACGGAATAGGGTTTCCCTTATAACTAATCTGTCTTTCATGCTTAAGGTGTTATCAGAACTTTCTCTAAACCAGGCAATCTACCTGCCAGTTTTCTTTTCAAAGCCTCAGAACAAAGCAGAGCATATCCTTCATTCCCTGGGTGTACACAGACAAATCAGGTCCCTCTTAGACATGACAAAAATCCCAACAAAGCAGAGCAACAGTTGGGTTTCTTTTGCAGAGGAAAGAGGGCAAACCTTTCTCCAAACAAACCATATCCAAGTGGATACCCAGTTGAATTAGGTTCTGTTACACTCCCCATGGAAAACCTCATCCTGGTCATGTCGAAGTCCATTTCACCAGGCACATTACCAGTGTCTTCCTCCTAAAGGAGTTCCTACATATGCCATCCTAGAAGCTGCCACCTGAACTCTGTGCGCACCTTATAAAACACTACCATTTAGGCATTGCCTCAAGAACTAGAGCAGGGTTTGCTACAGCCATCCTGCAAAACCTTATTTCCTAAGGGCCAACAGCTTCTCTTTTCACTCTTCCACTAGCTTTGGGAGTCTTCCCAAGAATCAGCACTTCAACATTGTCTACACAGAACATAGTACAGTTGTGTTACACTCCAAATAATTTTATATGTTCATGTAGATCAGTGTTGCAGTACAATCTCCCACCCATCTAGTCTTCCTTTCGTTTTGCCATTGCTGGGTGCAAGGGAGAGCAGAGAGACTGGTGGATTAGATCCTCATCCTGTCTTCCCTTTACTTGTGCATTACTACCCTAGCCAAACCAGATATCTTGGGGGGGGGGGTTGTGCTGTCCTCAGGCATCAAGACTGCTTGTACACTGCTTAGAAAGACCTGAAGATGGCACCAGTTGACTGCCTTCTACTTCCCATCTGTCAGCAAGGGAAGATGTAAAGACTCTGGAAATTGGGACAGTCACAGTCTTTTACCTGCACTGGCAGCTTTCCAGAGCTCTAAAACTCCTCTTGACTCTCTTTGATAGGCGATTGGCTAAGCCCTTCTCATCAGGTGAAGCCTAATCCTCGCCACAGAAAGTCATTTATTCAGTCTTTTACTGCCAGCAGTAGGACTCGCACTGCTGAGTTATAGCTTTCAGACTCTTAAGATCACTTTGGCAACTTCCATTCCTCTTTGTTACCTTCAAAGGCAGAAAAACATTTATTTCTTCCTGTTTTAGTTATTCATATATTTTATAAACATATATGTATGTGTGGGAGTGTGTGTATGTGTGTGCTCGCTTGTATATTAACTTTTTATTTTAACATTGTTGACATTTACTACTGCTGTTAATCCCTCTGGGAATCCCAGTATTGCTTTTAAGCAGTTATGGGGCTTTTTGTGTTCTGTGACTTGTACTGGGAAACTGAAGTTCTGTGATGTCAGCTGGACACTAGGCCTCTCATTTCTGTTTATTTCATTTGGAAGTTCTGACAGGAAAATATTGCATTTTTTCACTTTTATCTCCATTCATATGATATAGTGCAAACAATATTTCTAGCCCTTCTAACTCTACAGCTGTTTTTAATTCATTATTTTACTGCAAAGCACTTTTTTCAGTTTCTGTGGATAGTTTTTTTTTTCATTTCTGAAAAGGAGGTTTCTAAGTGGATGTTTATTTATGCTGTTTTTAACGGTTTCTATTTGAAACAAGGGCATATATATTTGGACAAGTGAATTTCACTTGGTACTGTGACTGTGTGTGCTGTTTACCACATTGGGCAGATTGTAGAAAAAGGCTTAGCACAATTAAAACTGTATGTACTATATTTTATGCCGAGCTTTGAGCAGCCTACCTGTCCTTGGGGGAAGTGACCTCAGCACAAGAAGCTGTAGTAATTGGTTGTTTGGGACCATTCCTAGCTCTTTTGTAGTTCACTGCTTAAAATCCGCCTCTGGGCATTTTTTTCTGGCTATACTGCTCAGACAAGCTCCACGTGGGTTTACAGAGTGGTCCCAGCAGCAAGGAACTCGAAAAAGTGACTACCTTCTGGATTTAAGTATATTTGCTTTTTTCCACTGGAAATAGCTTCTGTTGCTTACTTTAAACTAGCCTGAACTGTTTTTTTTCTGATTACTGCATTTATTTTTAAATCTGCACTTAAATTTACATTTAGTCGAATTTAATCAAAAGTTTGCTTGTTTGTTTGTTTAATTTAACTGTGGAGGCTGTCCACTAAAGTGTGCTAGCCTGTGTAACTAATTTTTCACTGTCTCTGCATTTTCTGTGTATTTCTACAAAAAAAAAACAAAAAAATAATCCTTGTTTTCCCGCCTTTCTCGACTAGTTTAGACCAGTATACAGGCATTGCTGTATTCTGGGCTGTGGTGTAGTTCCTGTGTTGTCCATTACCTTACTTGGATAGAAGGAAGTTTCTTTGCTCACCAGTGCGAGTGGGGAGCCTTGAGCAGCCTACCTGTTTTTGGGGGAAGTGACCTCAGCACAAGAAGCTGTAGTAATTGGTTGTTTGGGACCATTCCTAGCTCTTTTGTAGTTCACTGCTTAAAATCCACCTTTGCATGGCTTTGCGCGGTTGTGCGCAGCGCCGGTTAAACTTTTTCTGGCTCCGCCAAGTCTGCTCTTCAATTTTTCCCTTAGAACTGTTCTACTTGCAATCTAAACAGCCTATACTCTATCTGAAAAGCTCAGCACTTGCTCCTAAAGCATTTTTATACAGGTAAAGCACTCTTAAACAAAAGAAAGTACTTCAGTCACCTAAATTCTGTTGAGTACACATCTCCCTATAGGTCCTTTCTGACTCAGTTACACAGCAATCTTTTTCACTATTTCTAGCATGTCGAAGGGTCAGTTGCTGGCGTCCTCTCCTGTTCAGCTGGTGAATCTGGGAATCTTGAGGCAATGTTACAATTGCCTCATGTACACAGACAACCCTCTCCTCCTACCAACAAATACAAATATATGCGAGAGATGCAACTATATAGCCAAACTGGAGGCTGAGCTCTCTCAATTCAGTACTGGCAAGACCAGTCAGGAGGAGAAGGTAACCACGCACACCACAAACCCAGTCTCACATAGAACTATCACAACAGCAAACCAAACACACAAACACACAAAACATACTCGAGGCTGATTAAAAATCTACCAAAACAACAGAGGCCTCCAAAGCAGACACCCAAGCAACCACCACCTCAAGACATAGCACATGCAACACATAGTTCACAAAGTCAGTGTGCTAAACAGTCACAGCCCTTAAGGCCAAACAACATGCCAGACACACTTGTAATAGGTGACTCCATAGTCAGACACACTGACGTCCCACTCACCAGACTGAACAAGGAAAAGGTCACAGTAAGCTGCCTGTCGGGAACTAGAATCCGCCACATAACACAAGCACTCAGGTCACTCCACAGCAAGTACAAATATGACTCAGTCATTGTACATGCCGGTGTGAACGACCTGAGACGTACCTCCCTGGACTACATGAAAAGAGACATAGAGGAGCTCTCTGATTATGTAGCCCAGGCCGGTATGACCCTGACCCTGAGCAGCATCTTACCCTCACCAAGAATGATGCCACAGTACAAAGACAAAATGATCAGTTTTAACAATTGGCTTAATTACTGGTGTCATTCTAAGGGGATCCAATGTCTGTCTGCTTGGGATGACATGCTTGACAAGCCACGCTGCTTCGCAAGGGATGGCTTGCACCTGTCACCCTGGGCTTCCGATATTGGCCAAGGCTCTTGCCACCCCATAGTGCCTTTTTTAGGCAAGGCTCAAATGACAAACCTACCTCCCTAGAAAACACAAGTGGAAAAAAACTAAGGGTAATGCTGCTCAATGCCAGAAGTCTAAACCTCAAGATGCACCCTCGAAGCCCTCCTCAGTATGGAGAACATCGATGTCTGTGCAGTGACTGAAACCTGGTTCAAGGCTCCTGAGAGCACCCCAGCACTATCAGGTTTTACCTCATATCATGCTTTCCGGCCCCAAAACTTGGACGGAACCACAAAAGGAGGGGGAGTATCCATTTTCATCAAAGATACCCACACCTCCAGGTTAGTGGCAACGCACGAAGCATCGGAGACTATCCAGGTGCAACTAACCATAGGCAAAACTGCCTTACAGTTTGTAGCATGCTACAGACCACCCTCTCAAACTCAGGAACCCCACACAGCCTTCCTGAAGACACTGGAGAGTATGAATGTCTCTCCAAATACCATCATTTTGGGAGACTTCAACTACCCAAACATAGACTGGGAACATTACTCAAGCCCCAACACCCTAGCCCAAAGGTTCCTAGAATTCATAAACTCAAATGCAATGGAACAACTAGTCACCATTCCCACAAGAGGAGACAATATACTAGACCTGATCATCACAAACATGGGGACAAAATGCTCCACACCGAAGTATATCCCTCTTTGGTAAGATCAGACCATAAATTAATCTCACTGGAAATCCACATCCGCCCCCACCCCTGCACAAAAGACCACAGTGAAGAACTTCTCAAAAGCAAACTTCACACTTCTTAAGACTGAAGTGGTATCCTTCAAGGCCCCTGGGCCAGTGGAAACCACAATCCACACTGCTGAATCCTTTGCAAATGCCTTCTATGGGCACCTTCAAGAATGCATGGATCATGCAATCCCAAATAAAACCAAGACCCATTCCCCCAAAGGCAGGTGCCCGGTCTGGTGGACCCCAGCCATAAACAAACTTTACAACAGGAGGAGGAAGCTACTACATGACAGAGCAAAATCCCTAAAAGGGAAGGCGTCTCTGATCAGTACTAGCAAAAAACTACGATCACTCATAAAATCATCCAAGGCCAACTTTGAGAGAAAAATTGCAAAAGACACAAAAGACAATCACAAGGCCTTCTTTAGCTATGTTAGAAACCTGGGTGGAAACTCCCAGATATGCTCAGAGTTAGTCCAAAATGACACAAAATACACTGAACCCACTGACATTGCCAACATTCTGGCAGACAGGTTCAGTGCAAATTTCCCCCCCCCCCCCCAAAAGGAGAAATAACTATCCCAGCAGAGTGTAGCCTCCCTAACATCTCAGATGCCCAGGTGAGAGCCGCCCTCTCTAAAGCTAAAAACACAGCATCAATGGGACCGGATGCTGTCCCGGGCTGTGTGCTACATGAACTCCAAGAGGAACTAAACCCACACATAAGGCTGCTGTTTAATCTTAGCCTTACTACAGGATACGTACCCAAAGAGTGGCGTACAGCAACAGTGGTCCCACTTCACAAAGGCGGTGCTTCTACGGACCCTGGAAATTACCGCCCCATAAGCTTGACGAGCCTGGTCTGCAAAGCTATGGAGAGGATCATTATGGAACTCATAAACAAAGACATTGGGGACCTACAGACATTGGATCCTACCCAATTTGGCTTTGTCAAGGGCAGATCCTGCCTTTTGAACTTGGTTGACTTTTTTTGACACAGTCACTAAGGCCATTGATGAGGGTAAGGCAGTTCACACAGCCTACCTTGACCTTGCAAAAGCCTTTGACACAATACCCCACTCGGGCATCATAGACAAACTCACCAGCTTAAATGTAAACTCATATGTCACAAGATGGGTTGCAAACTGGCTCAAGGACAGAACCCACAGGGTCAGAGTTGCTGGAGCTATGTCAGACTCTAAGCCAGTCACAAGCGGTGTCCCACAGGGCTCAGTCCTGGGACCCCTCTTGTTCGGCATTTATTTTTCCGAGGTACAGGCAAACATAGGAGGATTGTGGCTGACAAAGTTCGCAGATGACTGCAAACTGGGCCATAATTGATACTCCAGCGGACACAAACATCCTTCAGAGAGGCCTCATAGAAGCAGATAATTGGTGCCAGAGCCATGGCATTAAGCTGAACGCCAAGAAATGTATAGTCATACCCTTTGGGAAAAACAAGGTACCGACAAATTACCTCATAGGCGGTAATCCATTAAATCGGAAGAGGTAATCAGGGACCTAGGGACCCAGGTTGACAGTAACCTCTCATTTGACACTCACATTGCCAAAGTGGTTAGGAAGACCTTCTATATTGCCCACCTTATCATGAAGGGTTTCACATCTAGATCAAGAGAGGTCATTGTGCCCCTGTACTCTTCTCTTATCAGGCCAATGATGGAGTACAATGCCCCATTTGGGATGTATCTCACCCGACACCTGCAGCAGTTGGAAAGACCCCAAAAGTTCCTCACCAAGAGGATAAAGGGTCTTAAACATATGTCATATGCTGCCCGACTGAAAAAACTCCAGCTCTATTCAGTCGCATACCGCCTACTCAGAGGTGATCTGTGCCTGACGTACAAGGCCATGTCCAATCCTGAATTAATGGACATGCTCCACCTCAGAAAATCCAAATCTATCAGAGGCACGAGAACAAGTGACTTAAACCTCAACACAGAAATAAATAGGACGTGCTGGAGGGACAGATTCATAACCCAGAGGCTCCCTACACTCTGGAACAGAATCCCAGTCCATGTTAGGCAGAGCCCCTCACTGACTCTATTCAAGAGAAATCTCGACGAGTGGATGGGAGATCGTAGGTTTACCCTGGGGGTCATCTCTGTGCCACTACTAGACAGAGGCATAGTAAACTAAACCCTAAAAGGGCGTAGTATTCTCATCCTAAGGGGTGGTGTAATCCACATACACTCTGGCTAGGCTTATAAATGCCTTAGGGCAGATAGCCTAGTACGAACCTATGAACCTATTAACCATGTTTAACCTGTGTGCAAAGGATTAGTCTAGGTAAAATCAGTTTAGCAGGTTTAGGAGACTCTCTCCCTCTCTCATCCATCTACATGCTTAACTGTTTAAACTACATGAAACCTCAGCAAAGAGTCTTTATTCCTCCCATAGAGAGGGCATCAGAGAGAGAATCTCCTAGATCTGTTAGCTTAAACTGATTTTATCTGGACTAACCCTTTATATTTGTTTTCTGCTTAGTCCTGTCACCCTGTGGGGCACAGGTGGGATACCAGACCTGACTCGAGCTTTCTGGATTACCTCTGTTTTCTGTTTGATGTGTGGGGATATGGCTTATATTTTATATTATTGCTGCCATTAATCGTCCCTTAATAGTGTTAGTGTATTATTCTGGCTGGTGTTTTCTCCCCTGACTTAATAGATCCTGATACGGCTGCCTCCCTCTCACCATCAAATCCTATTGCACCTGAAAAGAGAAGAAATCGACAAAAACGTGCATTACCTTACTGTTTGTGAATCTGTTGTTTTAAGCCAGCCTGCTACCTTTTCCCTCATCACCTTCAGGTGTGAGCTAGCAGCCATCAAGGGTGCATATCATAAGTCCGAACGCCAAAACTTTGAACTGGTAAGTTCTAAGTCTACAAATAGCGAAGCCGCGGCACATTGAATTCTTTCCCAGGGAAAGAATTTGGTGGGCCATTTCCATGGCTTTGCTATTTCCTCCACTGTGGTGCGATCTCGGAGTTGGTATATTTAAGTAGGGGGGGTTTGAGGTGCGAAGCCCCCCCACTTTAGAAATAGTATGTAGTGTTTGTGTGTTTCTGCGTTTTGTATTGGAACAGCGGTTTTCTTCCCCCTGGGAAAAAATCGCTGTTCTGAGTGTTCTGAGTTTTCAGTTTTCTAACTTTTGGGTTCTGTATTTACATAGTCGAAGTTTTGACACTTCAACTATGTGATATAGACCCGCCGTCAGCTGTACAGGAGTCAGACACATCCTCCGAGGCTGTTCCTGTAACTGCTTCAGGTAAGGGGGGAGCTAAACCCTTTAGGTGTTGGAGAGGTCCTGTCTGTCACCCTCACAAAGAATTATCTTCCTGGGGTGTATGATGGACCCACAAAAAAGTGTGGCGTTTCTATCAGAAGACAAAGTCCTGACTGCTGAGAACATTTTTCAGGAATTCGTCTCATCAAGAAGCTGCCTACACAAGAGAATTTCTCAAAATTGTAGGCCTTATGGCATGAGCCTCATGACATTACTGGCCAGTCTCCACATGAGCATGATTCAGTGTTACTTAAAATAGTGTTGGACCCATCACCTGCTTCTTGAGTTTTGTAAACAGAGTTACAGTGGTGGAGGGATCAGATGTCACTCAGTCCAAACCTGCTTCTCTCACTCCAGACAGCAGTTCATTCAGTCCAGATGGACTCATCAGATTTTGTGTGGGAATGCCCGGGGGAGTTCTAGTGCAAGATGATTGTGGTCCTTCGAATGTTACAAAGCACATAGACATTAGCAGTGTTTCATACCTTAAATGTTCTTCACCACATTATGATCCCCAGGTACCCTTTTATTGCTCTCAGACAAAACCTCAGTCATGTGGTTCCTGAACAAACTGGGGGGTATGAAGTCGTACCCACTTTGCTGGTTGACAATGATGGCCTGGGAGCCTAACGGCATTCTCTTTTGCTTCAGGCCTCATACATCCTGTCAGAGCAAAACATAGTGGTAGACAGACTAAGCAGATCCCTGACAAACCCTCACGAGTGGAAGCTCAAAGGTCTTCCTAGATTTGGTTCAGATATGGGGAACACTTCGTCTTTCTTTTCATCTCCATTCTAAAAAAAAATTCTGTTAGACATCTGTGTAGCCGTGCTGGTAGGACAGAAGCATTATTGCTTCCTTGGATGACAATGTTCATTTATGCTTTTTCACTCTTTCCACCAATACTGAAGTTAATTCTGAAGTTTCAGAAGGAATTAACAAAGATCATGCTGGTCACTCCCTTTTTGCCCAGGCAAAGTTTTAATGGAATTGGCCAAGGACATTTGCCACAAGCTTCCTCACACTCCAGATCTGCACACACAGGGTCAGGGGCGACTGGTGAACCCCAAATTAGCACACTTGCTTCTCACAGCCAGGATGATTCTATCCTATCTTTTAAGCACTTGTTCCATGACAGCTTGCAGCAGGTATTGAAGGAAGCTAGAAAATCGTACATTTACCATGGAAGAGGTTTTCTAGGTGCTGCCTTACCTATATCAGACTGCCTGGTATGGTATGGTATGAACACACACACATATATATATATGTTAGTTTATATGGTTTCACTTTACAATCTCGAAATACTAAAATATCGAATTTTAGTATTTCGAGACTGTAAAGTTGAAAGTGCAGTTACGCGAAACTGCATAATATCGAATGCGGAAATGTTGAATCTGCCGTTGTGTTGTCACATTCGTGACATGCAGTTTGTGGATTTAGCTGGGGATTCAGGTAAGTGGTGGTCTTGTAAGGGTAATGAGTAGGGATTTTAGTGTGTGTGTGTGTATATATATATATATATATATATATATATATATATATATATATATATATATATATATATATATATATGGATTCACTTTAGAATCTCAGAATACCATAGTGGTGAGTTTTATGTGTTGTGTGTTTAGTGCAACCTCATAGTTAGTATATATAAGTAGTGGGGGGGTGCCCCCCTGCTTATAGGTAGGATAGGTGTGTTTGTTGTGTTTGTGTGTTGTTTTGTTTGTTGTAGTGTCATTAGGTAGGTGTATGTGTTCTTGTTTGTGTGGTGGTGTGTGTATGTGAATGATCACGATTTTGAATTTCGTGGTTGTGGGGGGTCAGTTTTTTGGGCTTTCAGCTTTATAGTCTTGAGATACTAAAATTTGGTATTCTGAGATTCTAAAGTGAATCCATATATATATATATATATATATATATATGTGTGTGTGTGTGTGTGTATGTGTATATTATAAATATATATATATATATATATATATATATTTTTTTTTTTTTTTGATTCAGCAAATCTGATGGGATAAACAGCAAGATCAACCACTTTGCTGATGGCTCAAAAGTAGATGCATTAGGGCAGGATAGGAAAATAGTCTTGAATGATGTGGAAAGACTGACCCTCTGAAGAGAAAGGCAGCAGTCCAAGTTCAGTGCAAACAAATGCAAATTACTGCACAAGGCCTTCTTTTTTAACATTTTTGTTGAATTATCGTTTGTGACATAAGAAAACTTATATTTGCATAAAAGTAATCAAAACTGTATTAACAAATTTACATTTACAGACATTGAACATCACGTATATTCTGTACAATATATTCAAACCACTGTTACTCATTCTTACATAATTTATGTATGTATATGAGTAAGAGTATGTTAGCGACAGTATAAACAGTAAAACTGTTAATTTACAGTCCACATACAGTTATGCTTTTAGTCTTTGTCAGAGAAAAAGTTTCGGCAGGTGGTTGAAGGTTTTTTTTTTTTTTTGCAAGGGTTTGTTTGTATTGAAGCAGAAAACGGGCTTAGTACATTACATTACAAGAGTAAACTCAGTTCAGACTTGTCGATTTTCTCCTTTGTTGTAATAAAGGGTCATTATTACTGTGGTGGTGGTGCTGCGGTAGCGTTGTCGCCTCACAGTAAGACGTCCTGTTTGATTCTCAACTAGAGCGTCTTCTGTGTGGAGACATGCATGAATGGGCATTCCTTCGTTGAAGGTTGTGCGTCAGGGCGGGCAACTTGCACGTAAAAAATCTAATGCCAATCATTAGTGGAGCCGAGTTCCGCTGTGGCGACCCCTAACCGGGAAAAGCCGAAAAACACAACAACATTAAAGTGCATACAGGATTGCATGTTGGTTCTGCTCTGACTGATGCAGTCTGTTCTTGTGTACATAAGGGTTGGCTTTTTCTTGTGTATTTCCCAGTATATAGTGTTTCCTCTGTCTCTGTCTTTATTTCTTCCTTTTCTCTTGTACAGTTTTTCCATTGTGGTATCATCTTGTATCCTGTTTCTTGTTTTAGTAGATATCCTACTTTGTGGATACAACTGTCAGCCATAGTGATCTTGTGTATTTAGTATACGTTAGGGGTTATGGAGGTCTTCCTCAGTCGGAGGCTTACCACCTGCACAAAAACAAAAAGTGGTTCATCAGAAGAAGTTTTCTGTATAACTATTTTGTGGAAATGTGACTCACTGAAATTGTCTTCAGTGAGTCAACATGAATCTGGTCCCAGGCTCTAGAAAGGGGCATATTTACTTTTTTATTGTCGTTTTGTTCATAAAAAAACTGAAGGTGCAGAGGTCTGGAATTAGCCAGATGGACCTAATCCAACTCTTTTTGATGCTTGAATGGTCTTGTAAATGATGATTTAGCAGCTGATGATCCAACCCCTTAGTATCAGTTCCACTATTTTTATCCTGTGTGCCCTCTAGCTATCAAACTCTTGGTATCATTTCCACTATTTTTTATCCTGTGTCCTCTAGCTTTGTTATATTTATCTTTCTGAGTATAATATGCCACCTCAGTCTTCAGGTTGACCAGTTTATTGATAGATCACTTTGTGTAATGCACCAGAATGTACCTTCAAACCCCCTTTCCCTTTGCAGTGTCAGAACATGCTTCAGGATTTTCATTGTAGCTGCTGCTACACTCCTGAAAGTCAGCCGTCCGTTTTGCTTGCTATTACATTGACATCCCCTTGAAGTAATGCTCCAGAGTACCTCAGTATGTAGGAGAAATCGGACACATCACCTATTGCTAATGCAAATCCTGGTTTATGAGAGGGAATACCAGCGAGTTAAATGATTTGCGGCAGTTTTATACATTTTACTTTTATTTCATTTGTTGAAATACCCAGCTTTATACTTATGTTAATGGCAGAATTTATTTATGGTGATACATTTATTTTCTATGTGCACCCCATTTATGTTCCACCTTTGTTTTTCTCGTTAGCTGCTTTTTTTTTTTTTTTACATCAAGCAATATTAGTTCTTTGGGGAATGGAGCACAAAAAAAATCATCTTAAAAGCAATAAATATTAACCTCATGAGGACTAGGGTTTCAATACAGATTCAGGAAGCATTATTGGAATCAATAAACTGGAGGCCTTCTCACCAGTCTGCTGAGGTGTTATAGCCTAATGTTTCAGTGAGTCTAACTCATATAGTGGCTTCCCGAGGGCAAGTTGACTAGGAGCTGTAATGAGGCACTTGCAACTTGACTTGGACACTCAGTCATAAGGGACCTAAGGCCTGAAGATGATGTACTGGAATTATAGGAGAAATGAAGAGAGGAGAAGAGCAAATAAAATACTCAAATTTTCTTAGTGGATGGCTTTGTGTCTTTCAAAATGCATTTGCTTCATGCTTTTTGCTCAGTTCATATTCTTACTTCCCAGAAATGCTTAATTTTATGGCCTTTCAGTGAGTTATACCAGTGTGTGTGTGTGTGTGTGTGTGTGTGTGTGTGTGTGTGTGTGTGTGTATATATATATATATATATATATGTATATATATATATATATATATATATATATATATATATGAGAGAGAGAGAGAGAGAGAGGGAGTGTTTGAATAAAGGATGTTACTTTGAATGATGTAAAACCTTGTTACTTGCAAATGTACCCAAATCCTAGAGGGGGTCATTAACAAATTTGCAACCTTGTTCATAAATGCTGCATATTTTCTTTTATCCCATTAGTGGGTAGATCCATTTATATTGAAATGAATTACCCAGTTATAACTTGTACCTGCTATGTAACTATTTTGCCCCATATATTTTAGTGAGGTGTATTTTTAACTAAATTGGTCATATTGTGCTTCACTGTTAAACTCTTGAGTCGGTAACAGCCGTCTTTATTTTTGTATTTGAATTTTAACTGGTTTGCCCTTCTGTGTGAGGCTTATTTTATGAGAGGATGTCTGAAGGAAAAACTCCATGTAATGAGTAAATCAAGAAGCTACTAAGTGATTTCCATGTTTTCAATAAAGAAGCATATATTATGTGCAGTTGAAGAATATCATTGTTTTCTGAAAAAGTAGTTACATTTGTCATGTAGTTAATATTTAGAAAAAAGTGACCATTAACTAAATAAAATGATATAGCCCAATAAACTTGCAGCTTACTGCAGTGTGGTTCTATTGTCATGCTAAAGCATAAAATTCATCTTTACACCTATATATATATATATATATATATATATATATATATATATATATATATGGTTTAAATGCAAATTAACATCTGGCAACTTAATGTTCTTATGATCCGAAACCTTCAGATTTGTGCTGTTCTGGCCTGGCTTTCCAGTGACGGCTGTAAAGGCCTGTTATATAAATACTATTTCTTAAAGAAAGCCATTACAGTTCTAGCATAGTGCGCAAGTCTCAGTACTAGCAGAGTAGTGTAACAGAAATCCTGTGTATGAAAAGTTAGAACATTAATGTCTTGGGTAGGAATTATTCCTTCCATTATAGTAAAGGAGAACCGTACTGTACAACAGAAAACTGATTCTCCTTGAAACATCGGGTTTTGCATGTTTGTATGCTTTGTGTTGGTTTGGTTGTATTATCTTTTATTTGCAAATCTTTTCATAAAAATTAAAATGTTCAAACAAAAAACAGAATAGCTTGTTGAGATTCTTAAAGAAGTACTTTGAAAATTTTGTCTAAGGCTTTTAAAACACAAGCTTCCACCAGGATCAAATGTTTGTTTTATACAACAAGTGTAAATGCATTTACTTTAAATACATTATACTTTAGACTATATATACTATACTGAAAACTGAACAAAAAAACGAAGAAAAATAACTAAATTAATATAAAAACTTCATTCACCCTGGTAGAACAAAATGAGCTGATCCGGTGTTGAGCACTTTCTTTCTTTATTGGTGTTAAGAACAACTTCAGAATAAGTAAAACAACTGTGTGTAACTAGCTAACTAAATAGGCAGGTAGTAATATAGTAGACTACACCACCCAGTAAATACAAGGAAACGGCTGAATTTAAAAGTAAATGTAGTTAGCAAGCTATTGTGAAACGGCAAAAAACAAGCAGTAAAACAAGTTAGCCTGTTGTGTTCTTGCATTGTAAAAATACACTAAACAGTAACTTTAAGTATAAGGAGGCAACCCAGAGGTCACCTGAGCCAGCACAGTGCACATTTAATATTATGAAAAACATTTAAACCTGGGAAGGAGTCTGCATTAAGAAGCTGCCACTTCAGTTCTCGTACCTTAAGTAATGTCAGAATCACCAAAAAAGGCATCAACCTGTTCAGTCACAAAAAACTTAAACTTCTTGAAATTGTGGCAAAGCAAACTGTTTACCTAAAGCATTTTTTAAAGTCTTTATTCCTAATCTCTGCACAGTGTTCCTTAATGTGGCTAGCAAGTCTCCTACCAGTCTTTCCTACGTAAAAACTGTTACATATGCTGCAAATTCCAGCATATACGATATTTGTACTATGGCAGTCAAAAAATCTGCTAAAGTTGATCATGATTTTGTAGTAAATAAAATAAGTCTGTGTAGATAAAATTGCATGTAACACACGAACCACAGGAAAATATGCCCAGTGGTTTATTAATGCCAGCAGTGTCTTTAAGTAAAAAAGAAGGAAAGTCTGTACATTCAAAACATGCATGTGAAGACTTTTCTTGTGTGAGAAGGTGGGAGAATGTCCTAAGATAGCTGTGACTTCCCTGTTGCTTCTAACAGTATCCCAGTTATTGGAAATAATCTTCTGAATGGGTATTAGATCCAAGCTTTTAGTTAGGGAGAACCTAGAGGTTTGTTACATGGTAATGGTCTGATTGGGTGTAGTGTGGGCAGTGTCCAAGCCAGAGTTTTGTTTGGATTTCAGTACAAACCCAACCCATTTTTTTAAAATTGGCTGAAACTTAAAGGTCCATGATTCGCTTACTTCAGTGAAAAGTTGTTCAATAAGCTGCTTAGGGTAATTCTTTTTAACAAATAGGTTCCTTCCTTAAAGAAAGTTTAGTCATTGCTTACAATACGCAATAATCTGATGAATTCTCCCCTGGCAATGTTCTTTTTCATAAAAAGGGGATGCTGGCTCTTAAAGTCAAGGAAATATTTATGTATTTTTTTAATGGAAATTAAGAACAAATGTAGTTGATGGTATAGTTTTCAGTTTTATTTAAACAAGTATTATCAGATGTTCAACTTAGAGTATTGAATAGAGTATTATTGTTTATTTCTGTATTTGCAGCGAATGTTTCTCAACTAAGCTGTTTCTAAGCTATAAGAATAGAGTAAGAGATTCAAACCCCTGTTAGGAAATTCTAACATGGTTAGAGAAGTCACTTCAGGGGCAAAAAAAACTTTGAAAAGGCTACGATTTTACCATACTGGGAAAAGGTAGGGAAAGTAGCCAGTCATATTGGAAAAAAACTGGATCATTCTTGGGAAACCCAGATTTGAGAAGGGTTGTAGGAGAGAGACCACTCTATGTATACCAAACTGGGGTAAACATAAAAAGAAAGTTTGCCCCCCTCAGGGGGGGGGCTTTCCCCCCCCCCCCGGGTCCGGCGGGATTTGGTGTTAGAAGCCCTTTTACTCCCCCCCACGGGGGTCCGGGCTCTGGCCCCGCCCCCTCCCTCTATGGTGCCTCAGGCTAAGTCGACTCACTCCCTCATCCCGGACCGCAGAGAGCCAGCTCCTCAGGAGCCCCCTGTGGGATTTCATCCTCTTCCGAGGCCTCTCCTGATTTGGCAGAAGAGCCTCGGAAGAGGAAGTGTAAGAGGAAACACATTGACTCACCTGAGTCCATCACGCCAGACACAGATTTGGATGATTCTGAGGGTTCCCCCTGCCCCTTCTGAAGATGTCTCATTTGCTGACATTCTGGAGATCCTGAAACAGAGGGAAATTGGCCAGCCCTCAACCCTTCGGAGGACTAATCTGTGTATCTTGAGGCGTTGGCTCTCGCCCTTCCACCTCCTGGGTGTCCCCCTTCGACCCCCTCATGCAGGTGGTTGCTAAGAAGGCATGGACGGCTCCTGATTCAGTGGACCCCACTCCCAGGAGACCCTCCAAGTTCATAACAGCTCCAGCAGACAAACAATTTTTAACAAAAGGAGTTTCTGTGGATGCTATGGTGGTAGCTGCTGCCACTAAGAAGGAGCTAGCTGATCCTTCAGTACCTGTCCATCCACCTAACAAGGAATCTAGGTCCATGGATAGGTACGGGAAGCGGATGTTCTCGTCAGCGACATTTACCATGCGTTCGCTGAACTACCTGTGCCATTTTACTCGCCTTCAAAGAGACTTGATCAAGGAAGCGAGTGAAATGTTAAAGGACCCTACAGCTGCGGGTTTCAAGATAAGATGAACACGCAGCTGGCTACCCTTAATTCCATAACCAACTCCTCCATGCGCCTTCTTCCTTACGCTGCTGATGGAGCGAGCAGAGCCGCAGGGACAGGTGTGGCCTTACGTAGGCATGCCTGGATGCGGCTATGCAATTTTGCGGACCCTTTCAAGACGTCTTTCACGAACTCCCGCTTGATGGATCATCTCTTTGGTCCTCAAGTGAAAGAAACCTTGACTAGGTGCGAGACTGATGGCAAGACCCTTTCTGCCATCGGAGTCCGTTTTCTACTCCTTCCAGGCCTTACCCCAAAGGCCAGAAAGGTGGAAAGATGTGGTTCCAGAACAATCTCAAGGGACTTCGCCCGACGACAGAGTCGCTTTCCCACCAGAGGCAGAGGTGGGAATAACAATGGTAGACGATAAGCCCTAGGGGCAGGGGGGTCCGCAGAACCAGGGCAGTCGGAAGCCTTTCCTGACAAGCCCTTTCAGCATCCCTGAGGTGTTGCCCGACTGCCCATCTTCGAGGCAGTCGGGGAAGATTGTCACTGTACCCAGAAGCCTGGCTATCCTGACTCAAGACAAATGGGTACAGTCCATCATTTCGAAGGCTATTCTATCCCCTTTCTTCGCTTCCAAATCAGTCAAAAATCCCTTCCAGATGTGCCACCCGCTCAAAGGGATCTAGCAGTTTTGGAAATTTCAAAACTGCTTGCAAAAGAGCAATTCAGCCAGTTCCAGCAGACCAGCAAGGATCCGGAATCTACTCAAGGTTCTTTTAGTTCCAAAGAAAACAGGGGACTGGAGACCAATTTTGGATCTCAGTGTATTGAACAAATCAGTCAAGAAAACAAGATTTCGGATGGTCACGCTGCAATCCATCCTTCCCCTTTTGGGCAAAGGAAACTGGATGTGCTCTATAGACCTTCGGGATGCGTGCCTATCACATAAAGATGAACAGACGCTCCAGAAGATTCCTCCGCTTCAGGCTGGGAACCAGTCATTTTCAGTTCAGGGCCCTGCCCTTTGGTCTCACCACTGCCCCGGGTGTTTACCAAATGCATGGCAGTGGTAGCTTCTCACCTGAGGCGACAAGGATTCCAGGTGTTTCCATATTTGGACGACTGGCTCCTCACAGCTCCCACCAAGCATCTCCTTCTGGTGGCCAGAGATTACACTTTTCGCGTTTGTCAAAAGCTGGGTATTTCAATAAATTGCGAAAAGTCTGTTTTGTCGCCTTGTCGTACTATTACCTACATAGGCGCAAATCTAGATACAATAAACATGTCTGCAAGGCTAACACATCAGAGAATATCAGACATTCACAAATTGGTATCACTCCTTCTCAACAACAACAGAATCAAAGCCAGGTTAGTTCTAAAGGTGTTGGGAATTATGGCAGCGGCCATACCTCTGCTTCCATTAGCCAGATACCACATGCGGATCCTTCAGTGGATGCTTTTTACTCAATGGTCATACCAGGAACTTCCAATGTCTCACACCATTATGATCACGCAAGCGTGCAAAAAGCATCACATCTGGTGGATGTATTCCCCAGCTCCTGTCGGAAGACCCTTTGTCCCACCTCCTCCGGTTGCTACTCTGACAACGGATGCCCTCCTGATCGGGTGGGGGGGGCATTATCAGGGCAGGACAGTCCAGGGCACATGGCAACCAAACGAATGCCACTTGCACATAAATGTTCTGGAGATGAGAGCAGTGCTTTTAGCGTTGCAAGCCCTTCAAGACTCTCTTCCCATGGGAACAATTGCAATCCAGACAGACAATATGTCTGTAGTGTGGTACATCAACAAACAAGGCGGAACCAAATCATACCCCCTGTGTCGAGAAGCACTCAGACTGTGGCAATGGGCGATTTCTTCTCAGCGGTTTCTGATAGCAACGCACATCCCTGGGAAGTCCAATCATATTGCGGACAAGTTGAGCAGAGCTATACTCATGCCTCACGAGTGGTCTCTGAAAGACTCTGTAGTGAGAGAAATTTTTCTCAAGTGGGGTCAGCCTTGCTGCGATCTTTTTGCTACTCCCCAAAACAGCAAGTGCAGAGAATATTTCACTCTATTCCCTTTACCAGGCCAACCCAGCAGAGACGCTCTAGTCCAAGTTTGGCCCCGGGACTTCTGTATGCATTTCCTCCTTTCCCACTTATCTCTCAAGTAATACAGAAAGCTATCGCTCAGAAGGCCTCATTGATCCTCATTGCTCCTTACTGGCCTCGACAAGTGTGGTTCCCCTTTCTACATCGCTTTCTCTTGAGCGACCGTGGAATCTGGACCTAGTTCCAGATCTTTGATCCATCAGTCGGGTCAGTTTCATCGCTCCCTCCCTCTCTGAACCTCACTGCTTGGTTCCTCCAGTTCCAACCTTAGCCAGGCTTCCTCAATTATCTCACTCTGTTAGAGATATATTGATAGCTTCCCATAAATCTTCTACTCGAAGATTTATTTGAGTAAGTGGAAACGCTTCACATATTGGGCTCAAGGAAAGGACATAGATCCTTTCACTGCTTCCATCCAACTAGTCCTTGATTTTCTAGCTGAACTCTTCCATGCAGGTTCATCTCCTCTACACTTAAAGTTCAATTGGCAGCTATTTCTAACTTTCATGTGGGTATTTCTGAATCTGCCCTAATGTCCCACAAACTCTGCAAAGCCTTTTTGAAAGGAGTTTTTCTTCTCAGACCTCCTATAAGAAATCCTCCTTCTCCTTGGGACCTAAATTTAGTTCTTGCTTCTTTGATTCTTCCCTTCGATCCTGCAGTCTCCTGTTCTTTAAAATTATTATCATGGAAAACTCTTTTTCTGGTAGCTATTACATCAGCTAGAAGAGTTTCAGAGCTTCAAGCACTCAGCTGTCGTCCTCCTTATCTTTTGTTTCATAAGGACAGAGTATCCTTACGAACTAACCCGTCCTTTTTGCCTAAAGTGGTCTCGACATCAAATCTGAATCAAAGCATTGATCTACCAGTCTTGTTCTCAGAATACTCCAATAGGTCTGAACAACAATTACACTGGCTGGATGTTCCCCGTCAATTCAGGTACTACTTGGATAGAACTAAACAGTTCACAAAATCTGATCAGCTGTTTGTCTCCTATGCGGAGAGCAGAAAGGGACTTTCAGTTTCAAAGGTATCATTATCCAGATGGCTAACATAATTGATTTCCCTTGTATATGAGATTAGACATCAAATCTACCTGATAAACCTAAGGCTCATTCCACCAGAGCTTTGGCTACTTCTTTAGCCTTCCAAGACAGACTGCCTATTGACACCATTTGTGCAGCGGCTACTTGGGCTACTCCTCACACTTTCATTTCTCATTATAAGTTGGATTTAGCTTCTAGGCATAGAGCTAACTTTGGTTCCACTGTTCTCAGGAGTCTGTTCCGTTAGGCCACCCGGGACAAGGTGCTAGGGACGCGGTCCCATCCAGCAAGAATGAAGGCGAGATAGACAACTTAACATATAGAAGTTATGTTCTTACCATAACATTCCATGTTAGTTGTCTTCTTCTCGCCTTCTTCTTCCCACCCTCCTTCCCCTGGCCTGGACAGACCTAGAGGAGTTGTGATTGTGACCTCTCTTTCTACCACCTCTTTTCTTAGACATATGCTATTATGCATATTTCCTGGTTCAGGATGTAGGTCACCCTTCTTTCTTCCTGTTGTTAGAGGTGGATTCTTTTTTACAGTTATTCTGTTACTATTATAAGCTGGGGTTAGCTTACAAACGAGATCTGAGGTAACTCTCGCCTAGCATTGTGGGATATAAGGGGAGCCTCGAGCCGGTGGAACCAACTCTCGAGCTTTTAGAGTGGCGAGTCGGGCCAGTCGGCTCGAACCCATCCAGCAAGAAGAAGGCGAGAAGAAGACAACTAACATGGAACGTTATGGTAAGAACATAACTTCTATTTACATTTGTCATGTAGTTAATATTTAGAAAAAAGTGACCATTAACTAAATAAAATGATATAGCCCAATAAACTTGCAGCTTACTGCAGTGTGGTTCTATTGTCATGCTAAGAAGAGTATGTTTAAAATAAATGAAAGCCCCTTAGAAACTGAAATCATTTTAAAGCATAAAATTCATCTTTACACTTTTATATATATATATATATATATATATATATATATATGGTTTAAATGCAAATTAACATCTGGCAACTTAATGTTCTTATGATCCGAAACCTTCAGATTTGTGCTGTTCTGGCCTGGCTTTCCAGTGACGGCTGTAAAGGCCTGTTATATAAATACTATTTCTTAAAGAAAGCCATTACAGTTCTAGCATAGTGCGCAAGTCTCAGCACTAGCAGAGTAGTGTAACATAAATCCTGTGTATGAAAAGTTAGAACATTAATGTCTTGGGTAGGAATTATTCCTTCCATTATAGTAAAGGAGAACCGTACTGTACAACAGAAAACTGATTCTCCTTGAAACATCGGGTTTTGCATGTTTGTATGCTTTGTGTTGGTTTGGTTGTATTATCTTTTATTTGCAAATCTTTTCATAAAAATTAAAATGTTCAAACAAAAAACAGAATAGCTTGTTGAGATTCTTAAAGAAGTACTTTGAAAATTTTGTCTAAGGCTTTTAAAACACAAGCTTCCACCAGGATCAAATGTTTGTTTTATACAACAAGTGTAAATGCATTTACTTTAAATACATTATACTTTAGACTATATATACTATACTGAAAAATGAACAAAAAAACGAAGAAAAATAACTAAATTAAAATAAAAACTTCATTCACCCTGGTAGAACAGTATGAGCTGATCCATGTTGAGCACTTTCATTCTTTATTGGTGTTAATAACTTCTTCAGAATAAGTAAAACAACTGTGTGTAACTAGCTAACTAAATAGGCAGGTAGTAATATAGTAGACTACACCACCCAGTAAATACAAGGAAAAGGCTGAATTTAAAAGTAAATGTAGTTAGCAAGCTATTGTGAAACGGCAAAAAACAAGCAGTAAAACAAGTTAGCCTGTTGTGTTCTTACATTGTAAAAATACACTAAACAGTAACTTAAGTATAAGGAGGCAACCCAGAGGTCACCTGAGCCAGCACAGTGCACATTTAATATTATGAAAAACATTTAAACCTGGGAAGGAGTCTGCATTAAGAAGCTGCCACTTCAGTTCTCGTACCTTAAGTAATGTCAGAATCACCAAAAAAGGCATCAACCTGTTCAGTCACAAAAAACTTAAACTTCTTGAAATTGTGGCAAAGCGAACTGTTTACCTAAAGCATTTTTTAAAGTCTTTATTCCTAATCTCTGCACAGTGTTCCTTAATGTGGCTAGCAAGTCTCCTACCAGTCTTTCCTACGTAAAAACTGTTACATATGCTGCAAATTCCAGCATATACGATATTTGTACTATGGCAGTCAAAAAATCTGCTAAAGTTGATCATGATTTTGTAGTAAATAAAATAAGCCTGTGTAGATAAAATTGCATGCAACACATGAACCACAGGAAAATATGCCCAGTGGTTTATTAATGCCAGCAGTGTCTTTAAGTAAAAAAGGAGGAAAGTCTGTACATTCAAAACATGCATGTGAAGACTTTTCTTGTGTGAGAAGGTGGGAGAATGTCCTAAGATAGCTGTGACTTCCCTGTTGCTTCTAACAGTATCCCAGTTATTGGAAATAATCTTCTGAATGGGTATTAGATCCAAGCGTTTAGTTAGGGAGAAACCTAGAGGTTCGTTACATGGTAATGGTCTGATTGGGTGTAGTGTGGGCAGTGTCCAAGCCAGAGTTTTGTTTGGATTTCAGTACAAACCCAACCCATTTTTTAAAATTGGCTGAAACTTAAAGGTCCATGATTCGCTTACTTCAGTGAAAAGTTGTTCAATAAGCTGCTTAGGGTAATTCTTTTTAACAAATAGGTTCCTTCCTTAAAGAAAGTTTAGTCATTGCTTACAATACGCAATAATCTGATGAATTCTCCCCTGGCAATGTTCTTTTTCATAAAAAGGGGATGCTGGCTCTTAAAGTCAAGGAAATATTTATGTATTTTTTTTAATGGAAATTAAGAACAAATGTAGTTGATGGTATAGTTTTGAGTTTTATTTAAACAAGTATTATCAGATGTTCAACTTAGAGTATTGAATAGAGTATTATTGTTTATTTCTGTATTTGCAGCGAATGTTTCTCAACTAAGCTGTTTCTAAGCTATAAGAATAGAGTAAGAGATTCAAACCCTTGTTAGGAAATTCTAACATGGTTAGAGAAGTCACTTCAGGGGCAAAAAAAACTTTGAAAAGGCTACGATTTTACCATACTGGGAAAAGGTAGGGAAAGTGACGGTCATATTGGAAAAAAACTGGATCATTCTTAGGGGAAACCCAGATTTGAGAAGGGTTGTAGGAGAGAGACCCTCCTATGTATACCAAACTGGGGTAAACATAAAAGAAAGTTTTGAACATGTGAAGAACACACAAGCTAACAAGTATGATGGTACTACAAAGTGTGGATCCTGTTCGCAATGTTGCTACATAGTAGACTGTAAAATGGTTATTTTAGAAAATGCCCTTAAATCAAAAGTAGAATTTGTCAAGGGTAACTGTCACACTTCAGGTGTCATATACCTTGCATTATGCAAGGGATGTCCAGCATTTTATGTTGGCAAAACCAAAAGGCAATTACGCAAAAGGATATATGAACACATCTATCAGATATCCACTAAGAATAATAATAATGCAGTGTATAGGCATTCTTTAGTTTGTGGGAATTTTCAGAGGTTCCACTTTGGGATCTTAGAGAAAGTATTAGTTAACCCTAGAGGGGGGGACTACAGAAACTTAATGGAAGAAAAATAAGTCAAATGGCAGATCAAGCTTCAGGCAGGGAAGGGTATTGGTTTAAATTAAGTTATTTCTGTAAAACCCCTGTTAATTAAGAGAGCTAGGGACAAAAGGCTATGTTAAAAATTTCCATGAAGTTAGACAAGTTTATTTCAAGTGTATTAAATATGATACAGATGTTTAGAAGTGTTTTTTTAAGTTGTATTTTTTAAACAAAGTGAGTGTCTTTAAATGCACTTGTGTGGGTGTGATGTCATCAACACATTGGGCTATAAATATTGGATTTAAGAGAAGGCATATATTCTGATAAAGTCCCAGTTCTGAGGGGATGAAAGTGCTCAATGAATACTTTTTAAACATTTTTATGTCTTAATAAAACGTTTGATACCTTTGGAAGGTTGTGGAGAGTTTTGGCTGCAACACAGTGATTTTATTATTTTATTTTAATTTTGGTTGTCACTAGGGTCGTCGTCGAAACAATTTTGGAGATTATTATAAATGGACAAACCACGTATAGACCTATTTTTTCTGATGATACAGATTTGAATGGAACTTTTTCTGATAATACAAATCAGGAAGGCACCAGCGTGATTCATCTTTTTAACATGACCAAACATAGTAGTAGTAAAAGTAGTAATTGTCATGCCATGTTTACGTTTGACTGTAATGCTAATAAAATTAAGCAAGTAGTAAATAGATATTGGTCCATTTTATCAAATGTTCCTGAACTTAAAGATGTGTGTCAGAAAGGACCTTGCTTTTGTTATGAGATCAAGTAATTTGAAAAACAGTTTTCACTTGGTCTTTATAACAAATATAACACCTATTAGTAAAATAGGTACTTATGCTTGTAGACGATGTAATTTTTGCAACTTTATTTGTACTGGGAAAGCAATTATTCACCCCCTCTATGTACCTCTCAACCGTACCGAATTCCTCTGAGTTTTCCGGTTTTGAGGCTAAAATAATGGGATTCCACGAATTCCCATGTGGCCCCTTCAAATCACGATTTTGTTTATGGTTGCAGGTCTGGCCACAACTTGCAGTTGTACTTATTTAAAGAGGAAGAGAAGTTCTTGTTAGTTTTTTGTTTTATGTGCCATCATTCTAGGAGTCTACTTCAACCCTAAATAGTCTAGGGTTTCAGAAATGAATGCTTCATATTTGAAACAATTAAACTATGCAAAAGTTCCTCCAAAGGTGAAGTGACAGACGAGACCTGCTAGACACCGTTAACACACTCAGGGCATTTCAAATATTGTGCTAGTTCCACAGTATCAATTTGCTTTTACTGCTACCATCCATCAACCCTCTCATCTAAAAAGATATTTACTTGCATTGGTTAGTCAGTCCACCCACAGATTAAATCAATAAGTAACACAAAACAGGTGTGGGCAGGGCTTTAATACCAGCAGCGATACTTTGAATAAAATTAATAAAAATAATTAATGTGGCCCAAGTACTTGTGACTGTTTGCATAAATGCTTTGAAATTAGCAGAAAGATTTGATATTGTGTGTACAAGCTTAAAGAAAAAGAAATGTAGGAAATCACAACTTTTTTGTCTTATTTAACATACTTATTAAGTTAGTTAGGAACAATTATAATTAGGATTCATTGTATGAGGGCAAATTGTACAACTGGGATTGAAAATTCAGCTTTAATGCAAACTGTAACCAGCACTGCATACCAGCAATTACAAAAGGGCATTTCTTTGTAAATGCCGATATGCGATGCTTACATGTTACTGCTCTATTACAATTACTGATCATGATTGCAATGTGAGCTACATAAATAAGTAAATATAACCTAAATTAAAAAGAAAAAAAAGTGTGCCAAACTACTTTGCAATGGCACATCAAGACATTTTGCTGCAGTTGTTCCCAGGCACTGTTAAGGAATACGTATACCATAGCCATGCAAATTAATAAAATACAAAATCAGTGTAAATTCACATTATCCTTACCACAAAACCATTATAAGTTTATCTTAAAGCAATGAAGTCCTGTTACTCTCTGAAAGGCTGCACAGAACACAGAATCATAGAATTTTGTGCTACGGGTCTGAATGGGACAGATATAAACTTCTAATGAAACATGATACAGTGGGTGGGACTGTAGATTAGTTAAGCTGCAATGTCCTAAAATAGGTCGTCAGGTGCTGGTGTTTTGATCTGTCTGAGGCAGGATTCAGCAGCTTCAAGTACTATAGTGCCCCTTATATGACTATCATTTCCCTAAGTGTGATGACAAGATCACACCTGCTTCTTTTCAGTCTCTTGACCCGCTACCTGGTGACTGGCTACTGACCCTGTGCACACCTTTGGCTTAGGAGGATCAGCAGGTAGGTATGTGCCTGGTGACCTGCACAGGTCAGGGAGTATGTATCTTACCATTTATTTATCTGACCGGTGTGAAGGGACTTGTACCTACAGGAATTCAGGAAGTGAGAACAGCGTTAACGTTGCACAGCCTGGAAGAGGATCCCATCTGGCTTCTATGTCTCTGTATCTTGTGGATAAGGGGGTACAATTACTCTCTCTCTCTCTCTCTCTCTCTTTCTCTCTCAAAGGGAGAAACAAGTAGGGATATCACTGTAAAACTTTCTGTAAAGTAAGATAGTTGAAGCAATTACCAATCAGAGTTTGACTTTTTCTTGAATGACATTTGGTTTACCCAACTGATGATATGGTTGAAAGTAGTGTGTGTCGGCAAGGTTGTTTCCCCTTCTTGGCGGCAGGAAGGACCACATTAATCATTGTTGGGTTTCTATATAATTTGTAATGAATATATTTAGCATTGCAGTACAACCAAATGGATTCACAAATGACATGTTTCAAATATTGAACGAAATTAAAACACCGAGTACAACTTCAGGTTGTTAAAACTCAGATGAGGCCAGTCAAAGACTGTAAGTTGAATGTTCACAGTTACAGTTCACAGTTACTGAGCAAATAGATGTCAGTTATCACCTTACATAACAGGGACAAATCATCATGTCATGCTTCGTTTGTTTACAGAAGTTTTGGTGTCTTTCTTTCAGAGAGAATAAGAAACATGGGATGACTTTTAGCCTGTAAGTAAGCATATGTTTAGAGGTTACAGTTAGCAAAAGATTTCCATGTAAACAGTAGAAATATTTAAATCATCCATGAGCTGGGTCTTTCACATTTTTATGTTTATTTTTCTTGTAATATTTAAAGCAATTAGTGTGCACCCTTCCTTGCTTCATTGGAGAGATGTAATGATCTTTTTTAATATAAATATCCAAGGATTTTGAACAGAAGAATCAGAAGTGCTTTGTGCAATGTTATTGATATCCTGACGTGGTGAGGCACAGTTTAAATAGAGAACATGTATAGAATTTGATTGCAATGTTTAGGGACTCCTTTCTGTCTTGTCTACTCCTGAAGAGCTGTGTTTCAAGGAGGAGAGTCTGAGTTACATATCTGGGACTTTAAGTATTTCCTTTGCACTTCTAAGCATTGCTGTAGTCATTGACCCATTACCCGCTTAATCCAATTCAGGCTGAATTGGAACCTCTTTGGTACACAACCTGTACAATTTGCAGCCAAAGCCATGCCTGTCAGCTGTCCCTGATTTTCACGAATGTCCTTGACTTTGACTCAAATTTTAGCTCTTTCCCTCTTAAGCCCTCCTGAAACTGACATGTGGAGAATTACACTTAATAAATGGCAATAATTAGCGTTGTAGATCTCTTACTTCAGAGGATGGCAGAATAAGAAAATGTGAGGTAATATATAATGTCTCAAGGTATTTAAAATACAGAGGACTAGCATTAGAAGTGGAATCCAAGGCAAAGCTATTTTCTCCATGAGACTGTCATTTCCCAGTCTCTCTCTCTCTCCTCTTCAATTTGTGTTTTGAATGTTGGTATCCCAAAATTCCACGGGAGTGGGTGGGGCTGACATAAGTATGTATGATAATTTTTTGTTAATCAGCGTACGGATTTGTACCTATTTTTCATGGGCCTTTGTCCAGATTTTGAATGTTTCCAGATTGAGAGGTATGCCTTTCTATAATAAAAGTTTTGTACTAAGGGCTTTGTGGTACTTGTAAAACAAGAAATTTAGTTTATTTTGCCCAGTGTTGTAAATGTCCTGCATATTATATAGGTAAAACCAATCAAAGGTTGAAAGAATATGCAGTTACTTATCGGAAATGAGAAGGGTTGTAGAAAGTTAAGCACTGTATAAACACATTCAAAACACTGATAGTGTGCACTTTTTTAAATTTGTGACTCTTAGTGTTATTTATCCACAACTATGGGGTGGAGATGTAAGGAATCATGCAGAAATTGAAGAAAACAAGTGGATTTTAAGATTTAAGGCACATTATCCACCAGGTTTAAATGAATTTATTAGAATTAAACCACATTTGAAAGAGTTGCATAGTAAGATAAAATAGTACTGTTTCTGTAACTTTGATGTTTTAATTACTAGATGAATAATGTCACATGATTTTAATTGAATCTAGTATTTAAAGAAAGTTTTTAAAATTGTTTTGATATGTTGCCTAATGAAGCATTTGTTAATGTGAAAGTATTTACTTGCATTAAAGACTTTGAACTGATTCGTGGTTCTGGACTGTTTGCTTGAAATTTTGATATTGTTAGAAGCAACAGAGAAGTCGCAGCTATCTTAGGAGATTCTCCCACAAGAAAACCAAGTATTTGCGTGCATCTTTTGAGCGTACAGGCTTTCCTTATTTACTGAAAGACACTGCTGACATTAATAAACCACTGGGTATGTTTTCCTGCGTTTGTTGCAGTGAAATTTTATCTACATAGGCTCCATTTTATTTATTCGACCACTGCAAAATCAAGATTAACTTTAGCAGATTATTTGACTGCCATAGAACAAATGTTGTGTATGCTGGAATTTGCAGCACATGTAACAGTTTTTATGTAGGATGAACGGGTAGGAAACTTTCTAGCCGTGTTAAGGAACACTGTGCTGAGATTAGGAATAAAGACTTAAAAAATGCATTAGGTAAACACAGTTCATTTTGCCACAATTTCCAGAAGTTTAATTTTTTTGTGATTGAACAGGTTGATGTCTTTTTTGGTGATTTTGACATATTACTTGAGGTACGAGAACTGAAGTGGCAGCTTCTTCTTAATGCAGATTCCTTCCCAAGTTTAAACAATTCTCTTAATATTAAATATGTTCAGGTGACCCCTGGGTTGCCTCCTTATGCTTAGTTACTTTTTACTGTATTTTTGCAATGCAAGAACACAACTAGAGGCTAACCTGTTTTATTGCTTTATTGCCTTTTCACAGTATCTTCCTGACTACATTTACTTTTAAATTCAGCCTTTTCCTTGTTTTTATTGGGTGGTGTATTCTACTGTATTACTATTTGAGCCTATTTATTTACACACAGTTGTTTTACTTATTCTGAACACATTCTTAACACCAGTAAAGAACAAAAGCGCTCCACACCAGATCAGCTCATTTGTTCTACCAGGATGAATGAAGTTTGTATTTTACTTTAGATTGTTTGCATTTGGCTGCCAAGTCTTTGTCAAGTGTAGGTCTATGTTCATTAAGCCTTTTAACTATATATTCTACACGCACACACCTTAACTTGCAGAATAATTCTGTAATATTTTAACTGTTTACTTCCAACTACTGTAATATAAGCCGCGGTGGTGCAGCAGTAGTGTTGTCGCCTCACAGCAAGAGGTTCTCCCGTTCGATTCTCGGCTGGAGCGCCTTCTGTGTGGAGTCCACATGTCCTCCCCACGGTGGAGTGGCGTTCGAAAGACATGCGTGAATGGGCATGCCTTTGTTGAAGGTTGGGCGTTGAGCTGGCAACTCGGCACCGTAAAAAAAAATCTACTGCCAATCATTAGCGGACCGGAGTTCCGCTGTGGCGACCCCTAACCGGGAAAAGCCGAAAGAAGAACAACTTACATCTACTGTATATCTTCATCTGGCATTGTGTTAACTAACAATCCAAGGCAGACATTGACTCTTCTCTACCTAGCTTAATGAGCTATGCTTCCAAGAGTGTCTGTATTTGCCATGTTCTCTGCTAGTCCACAGTGTGTGTAAAAAAAAAAAAAAAAAAAAATGCAGGATTATGATTGGGTCAACAATCATAACCTGTTTATTATGTGCTGGAGATGTGGATGCCAAAAAATTCCCCTAGCGAGCAAAGCTTGAGAGGTGAATCTTGGCATCCATATTTAGAACAAATAACTCAAGATTATGATCAGTGATACAATCATAACTTTTTGTAGTGCTTGGAGCTTTGTCTGCTCCATGTACTACTAATTACAGGGGAGAAAAACAAGAAATTTGTTGCTGATTTTCAGCTCGTAAAGTACTTGACGGATGCTGTCAGAATTGCACTTTCATGCCTCTCAACTGTTTAGGTTTTCACAGAATATCCAGAATGATTCATATTTTTGGCCTGTTCCTCATGAAATCTCTTTTTTTGAGAAACCATAGAGGATTAAAGTCACTAAATAATGACATACATTTGAGATTAAGTTTGTATCCTTCAGAAAATGCATGGTAACCAATCCTGTTCATGTCGCAACTTTCTTGAGTTTTTACAGGAAGTTAGGGACACATTGCTGGTACGGACAGCAGGCAGAAAAATATTTTTGTTTTGCTGCTGTCATTTGCTTGTCAGCACTAGTGGATTTTAGTATCTAGCATGAGACTTGACCTTAAGTTAAGCAGGGAGTGCTTAACATTTGTTAAGGTCAAGCCGCGCAGCAGTCTGGCACTTAAATGGTTTGAGTCTTTTCTGAATATCTGAGTGTAATCACTGCGCTTCATACACTACATACTTGTAAACATCAGAAAAATAATTTACATAGCAAAATTACACTTTACTAATAACTGAGCTGTGTATTTTGTGTAATCTGAGAACTAGGTAAGCAGGAAATTGGAAATATCCATAAAAATGTTCAGAGCTGGTATATCTTATTACATTTTCATCTTTTATTTTGAGAACTCTGTAGGGTGTAGTCATTTGTTAACTGTTGTGTGCTAGTAACTGTACTATATCAACATAATGCAAGTAGTAATCTGTCAGTATACTGCATGTAGTAAACCAGCTGTGTGTAGTATACTAAAATCTGAGTGTTGTATACTATTTTTGTGTTCTGCCAACTGGTCGTGGCTGAAATGGGTCACTTTATGATCAGCCCACTGCCCCAGTTAAACCAATAGACAGTGCAGTAGAAGTGAGTAAGTGTGATGAGTAAATTAAACATGCATGGTGCACTAAAAATGCTTTGTTACTGTTTGGGTGGGTAATATGGTGGGGTCTTTCGTGATATAAACTAGATTTTTTTTAGTTCTCAGTTACTAAGTCCAGAGATGTGGGTATTGAACCTGGCAAGCTTTTTTTGCAGACCCACTTGTTAATTATCTGATGTTGCTTGCATATACACACAAACTGCAAAGGAAAAACTAGAACTTTTACCCTCTGCTTTGTAAAGAGAAGCTGGGCAACTGGACTACATAATGTTTTGATATGATGCTAAATTCCTTTAGCAGTGGTAAGAACAAATGTATTTAATTTCCCCTTGTATACAGTAGAGTTTACTTAGTTTCTGTGACAGAGTATATGGGTGGCCCAGTATATGAGAAAGTATTGGGGTGGCCTAATGGTTAAGGTGTTTGCCTTACAAACACAAGGTGCAGGGTTTGAGTCTCACAAAGGATAATTGGCTAGGCTTAAAATGGCTCGCAAGGGCAGTTAGCTTAGTACTAATCTATGAATCTATTTTAATAGCAATCTCTCATTTGACAACCACGTAGCCAAAGTGGTTAGAAAAACATTTTATATAGCCCACCTAATCATGAAGGGATTCACATCTAGATCAGGGGAGGTCATCGTGCCTCTTTACTCATCCCTCATCAGGCCCATAATTGAGTACAATGCCCCTTTTGGGATGTACCTTACCAGACACCTGCAGCAACTGGAAAGACCCCAAAAGTACCTCACCAAGAGGATCAAAGGGCTCAAACAGATGCCATATGCTGCCCGGTTAAAGAAACTCCAGCTCTACTCAGTGGCATACCGCCTGTTCAGAGGCGATCTGTGCCTGGCGTATAAAGCCATGTCCAACGTGGAATTAATGGACATGCTGCACCTCAGAAAATCCAAATCCCATCGAGCTACGCGCTCGAGAGACTTGAACCTCAGCACTGAAATAAATAGGACATGCTGGAGGGACAGATTCATAACCCAGAGGCTCCCTTCACTCTGGAATAAAATCCCAGTCCAGGTTAGGCAGAGTCCCTCATTGACTCTCTTCAAGAAGAATCTTGATGAGTGGATGGGAGATCGTAGGTTTACCCCGGGTATCACTTCTGTGTCACTGTTAGACAGAGGCACAGTGTACTAACCTCGAAAAAGGGCATAGCAAAATAAATTTAAAATGGGTGACGAAAGACAAACACATTCTGGCTAGGCTTATAAATGCCTTAGGGCAGATAGCCTAGTATGAACCTATGAACCTATGGGAAAATAGTTTTCTCAAAAGCTGTTTTATAATGTTCAGCATTGATATCACTGTTGCAGTGGCCTACATTATGCTGGTTGTATCCTTGCTCTAAGTATCTCTTCTTTTCCCTGTTCTCAGGAAGAAAAAGTGTTATGAAGTCTTTAGATGTCCAGATGGCTCATTAGATGTCCAGATGGCTCAGTCGCAGTCTTAGCTGCAGTTGGGTGACTGCTGTAGCCAAAACTGGTTTCTTGACCATCCAACTTTTGCTTCTGATTCCCCTGGGTAGCTCATCAGGATGCCACTAAGGACCTGGAGATTGATATGTCATCTGTGGTTGTAGGGTTGCCTTCACAAAGCAAGACTGAACCACCCTTGTTGAGCCTGGGGGAAAGAGCAGTTGATGGTACGCTACTTAGGTAAGCAGCATGATTCCTAGACTATTGCTTCTGTCATGGATTTGTTCCATTTCACGGAATCTAATAATAAGAAAAAACAGAAAGTTAAAAATGTCCGTTCTGTATCTTTAATTATAGGGAGGGAAATTTTGCTGGGATTTCCAAATGGATTAATGTGGCAAATCCTGGTTCCTCAGTACCAGCTAATAGAAAGAAAAAAAAACTCACATTCTGCCAATGATTTACAGTCAGATGAGTAGAGAGGGGGGTGTGCTTTGATTCTCAATTCTCCACAAGCTGAAGATTCTGGTTCTGAATAACGTTTTTCTTCAGATTTCCTTCCAGAAGGGTTTTTTTCTGATGCTGTTATCAAAATGAGAGATTTATTTCAGTGGGAGCAAAATGAAATCCTTTTGTCCCAGAAAAAGTATGATTTATTACAGCTGGCATTCCCTTAACCTGCAGCTGTTCCTCCTGTGTCCTCTACTTTAGAGGATGTTTTCTTCACAGCTTGCAGTATACCTGACAGTCAGCCCTGCTGCCCTGAAAAAATTAACAGGTTTTACAGAGTACCCGAGATGCATGAAGTGTTTTCTAATCCCAAATCTGGTCCTGCAGTGTCTTCATCTAAGACCTCTACTGCTAAATTGTGAATGCTAACTCAAGCTTTGACAAGAGTGAGAACGCTCTTGACATATTTGGGAAGAACGTATATGTTACTGTTACCTTAACGTTCAGAATTTTGAACTGCCAGGGTCATATGTTAAGATTATAACTGGTTTCTTTTCAGAGCATGTGAAAGTTAACTGTTAATCTTTCTTTAGAGATTAAAACTTTTTTAAGTTCCTTAATTGTCTGCTTCTCTGGTAACCAGACACTCCTTAAATTGTTATGACTCTGCTGATGTTGTTTCCATAGCTGCTGCTATTGGTTCATTTATGACAATGTTTGCTTGGGTATGTTCTCAAAACCTCCCAGAAGATTTCTGTCAAGTCCATCAGGGACAAAGATGTGTCGTTTGGTCCAACTGCTGCTTAGTTTCTTAAAAGGTTTTCGTGAAAGAAATCGATATGTGGTGTCACTCAGATTTTTCAACCTTCCTTTTCAAAGTTCTGTAAAAACTTTCCTTCCTTTTCTAGGAGAGTCTGCTGACTCAGCAAAGTTCCAGCAAGCAGAATTTCACAATGCAGTTGCAGGGAGGCTCATAGAAAAAAGTACCGCCCAGAACCAAGGACAGTCCAAAAATTCTGAATGATTATTTGCCTTTTCTATCCCTTCCATTGACTTACCTTGGTGATTCTTCAAATCACTCCCTCAGTCTAGGCCTACATATCCCCCAGTGCGTGAGATTATCTTAGACAAGAGGGTTTTCTGACTTATCCAGTGGGCATATAGATAGCAGTGGGAGTCCCTTCCCCTTTTCAGGGGATTCCTCCTTATCCTGTAAACCAGACATCATCATTTCCTCCTGTTTTAGAGCAAATGTTGGCTCAGGGGGTGACTGAACTTGGGTCTTCAGATCAGAGTGGCAGATGTTTTAATTGAAGGATCTTTCTAGTGCCAAAGAAAGTGAGACTAGGCTTGTATCTCCCCTTTCTTTTTTATTTTTTGTCAAGGTTCCAAAAGTCAGAATATTTACTCTGTCAAAACCTGTTTAAAATCTCACTTCTCTGGCAACTTCATGGTAACATTCAACATAAAAATGCTTATTAACTTTCAGTTTGATTTTCTGCCTGGTTGACATCATCTGTTGTCTATTCAGTATGCCAAGGGTATTTATAAAGTACCTGGATACACTGTTTGCTCACTGCATGCTTCAAGGCATTCACATCTTTCTATACTTGGATGACTGTCTTATATTTACAGATGCTTTGCAGTTGTCATAATTCCCTGTTATACAGGTCATAAATCTCTTGCTCAGTCTGGGGTTTCAGCTGAACTTGCAGAAAATGTCTCATCCCTTTCCACTCACTAGTTTTTCCTAGAATATCTTCTAGATTTATCTCTAGGAAAAGCCTTTCTACATTGGAAAAGATACAGCAGTACAAGAAAGTCTTTATGGACTTCTTCAGCCAGTCTTAGTCTTCTGCCAGGAAATTTCTCAGGAATTCTGAGTTTCATGGCTTCTATGATTCTTATGATTCATTTAGCCAGACTTCTCATGAGAAAAATCAGTCTGGACTCTGCATCAGCACCCATTATATTTTCATATCCGTTTCTGGGTTTTGTCAGAAACAAGTTTCTTAGTTGGATCAGCCAGCTGTCTCTCAGTCCAGGTCTCCTCTTCTCCCTTTAGCCTCTGTCCCAGTACGTTACAACAGATGCTTCAAACATTGCATCCCTGATTCCCATGACCTCTGCAAATTTTCAAAGACAGCACCACAGTGATGTGTTACATAAAGGGATGCCAGATGTTAACCTCTTTGCAGATTTGCTATGATTGCTTGAGATGTGGCAGCTCTGCTCAGTATCCCCCCTCCAAGCTGATACATTTTTTTTCAGAGGAAAATATTGTAGCATCCAAGTTGAGCAGGACCATTAAAGACCTTCAACAGAAATTGATCCAACTGTGAGGAATACCTCAAGTAAATCGGTTTGTGTCCTTTCAAAATAGTTAAAGAAATTCTGCTCCAGGATTCCTTGCAAACAAGCAAGGAAGACTGATGCCTTCTCATTTTTATGGACAAGAATATTCCTCTGTGGTTTTCTAACCTTTCCACTAGCTCCAAGGATCCTTTTGAGGCTCCAGATGAAGTCTCCAAAGCCTAATGGTAGTGACTCCCTTTCAGACCAGGCAACAGTAGATCTGATAATGTCATTTTCATTCATTCCTCAGCTGTTGGGTTCAGATTCTACTTGCACGCTTTTTTCCAGCTTGTGGAACACTGAAACTCTTGAGCTCCTCCCTTACCCACAACGCAGTAATCCTGTATCATACTTCAGATCTCATCTGGTGCCTTCGCGTACAGACGTGGTCGCTGCTAGCTCTCTAGCTGTAGCTTGTGTTTTGTAAGTAAAAGTAGCATTTAGAGGTCTAATCTTTCTTCCTTATTGAATTTGTAACCTCTCTTGCCCTTCCTACATTTTGTGTAATTTCTGAATACCGTAGTTGGTATTTTCTTTTGCATTTTCCCTTATACCTTTGAGGTAGTCTCAATTACCATTGCTGGTGATATTTTGTTTTCTTTTTCCTGTCTAGAAATATTTAAGAAAATAAAAAAATAAAAAAATGTTTTTCTTACTCTATCCTGTTGTCATTCGTGTTTATAGATATGGTCGAGACACCCTCCAGTTTTAAAAAATGTAAGGCCTTTGGCCTTAAGATTCTATTATCAGATGCACACAATATGTTTGTTTAGGCCCGTCCCATTTAGACTTTACATGCGATATATGTAAGACCTTTAATCTTAGGGCCATTATAGACTGCAGAAATTGATTTTGAGAAGATTGCTACCTTCAACATCCTCTGGTACATCTGAGACTTTGACCCCGAAAAAGGCTGATTAAAAAAGGGGCCAAAAAGTTTCCTTCGGACCCTTCAGGTTCTTCTGCTCTGAGTTCGGAACCACCTCTAAAAATATCAGCACCTTTGGATCTGAAGACAAAACCCTCTGGTCTGACTACTTCGGATCCAAAAATCTATGACTTCGGATCCAAGCCCCTTGAATCCAAAAAAACACAAGGGTAGATCACCTATGATCTGGTCTCCTCCAACTCTGGAGCCAATATCTTCCCACCTCCTTTCCTACAAAGACATCAACATTCTAGGACTCTGTCCATTGCTTCCTTTTCTTGTTCCTCCAGAAGTCTGACCAAAGCAGATGTGGATAGGATGTTGAGGAAATTTCTCTCAATAAAATTAGAATGGGGTTTCTCCTGGCTCCTATCTCATCGGGTCCAAAGACCTTCATCAGTACTACTCCACCTATTTTGTCTCCTCCTCCAATCAGACCTTTGGTTTCGGAGCAGTTGGCTTTGAAAAATCCCAGATCCATTTGTATAAGATCCTGAGATCATTGTATCTTCTATGCTGATGCAGTCTCTTGAGTGGACCGGCTCTCAGCATGTCTGAGCCGGATGACTCTCACAGCTGTAGCATCGGGGATGGATCCAAGGTATTTGAGTAGAGACTGAAGATGTCAGAGCTGTCTGCCTCTGGGAGCCTTGACTGTGGACAGCTCATCTCTGACCCTGCTTTGAGTGGTTTGCCTTCAGGTCAGAAGGAGCTGACTGTTTGGAACCATGTCTTCTCAGAGTCATCCGTTTCTTTCTGTCTGAAGTATCCTGCTTTTGAGGTAGTGGAGAGAGTTTTCTCAGTTCCAAGAGAGAAAATGTATCCACTGTTTTAGTTAATAAATAAGTAACATTAAGAATTTAGCTTATTTGCTTTCAATCAGGAACAACACTTCAGGATGTGCAAACAACATTTTATTTACAGCGCTGGGAGACTATCTTCATAGCAGTTGGTAAACCAGTCTCTCTGGACAAAGGAAAACTGCATCTTTTATACAATTTTTTTTCAATTCATCCATGCAAAATAATGATGCAAAAAGAGTCCTAACAAATCAGTGACTTTAGAAATGTTCTTCACATGAGCACCTTCTTTTACATAACCCACCTGCTTCAAGGGTCTTGTTTTCTAACCTTGGATATTTCAAACTTTCCCTAGCAACAACATACTTCTAGCCTGGAGGAGTCAGGCTAACAGATTCCTGTTATACTAGTTAACATGCCTCTGCTCCTACAACACTTACTTTTCCTTGTTACATATTAAAAGAGTCCATTTGGGACACAGCAGTAACTTCAGCTTATGAAGCTGTATTTTCCACAGCTCTGCATACAGAATATATTTGACTTTTAGCAGTCTTATTATAGAATCATTAATGAAACTGAAATTAATATACATTTTAATAAGTTGATCTTGTCCCATAACAGTTTCCCCCTTTGACACTATCAGTGCGATACAATATATGTAATTATAGTTTTTATTTTTCTCAACTTGATAAAATAAGCTTCAGCATCATAGTAATCATCATCTACTAAAATAGAGCTTTCATTTACTGGTATGTGCAGTGGCATTTCATGTGCAGGTGAGGTTAAACATCTTGTACTTACAGCTTTCAAAATAGAAAATACTAAAATGATCACAAATGTAATAAAAAGTGTAATGACAATACCCTGGGTTATGCTAGTTCCCAGGTTACCAAAAATACTGGCCAACCATCCAAAGTGTCCATTGTTTTGATGTGCTGTCCAAATCCTTGGCCCTTTGCTCCATGAAGTTTGCCAGTTTTTCCTGTTTCATCATGATAATCACTAATATATGCACAGCAACGACTCCCTATGAGGGCACATGACCCCCCTTTTTCAGCAAGCATTATGTCAAGTGCCAATCTATTCTGTAACACCACAGTTTGCATTTCAGTCATTTCACGATTTGCCATCCTGATGTGATGTGAAGTTTTGTTGGCTACCTTCTGTAGAATTTGAGCAAGCATGGTGATTTTGATTTCAAGCATTGTCCTTTGCACTCCATACCCAGGATTAAAGACTGAAAATACTTGCTCTGCCCAGTGGATTGGTCACTTATTTTTTTAGTCTACCTGCTGGTGGATTTTCTTAATGCTGAATAGCAGGGGTAATATAGCCCACAAAACAACATTCAGACCCGTTTGTAGGCAACCAGGGGTAGACAAGATAACCACAGATGTAGTAACAGTCCCTTATGTCCATGCCACACCCCCAGACGTAGCTTTTTAAGTGCAGAGAGTCTTAACACGCTTTCATGCCTGGTGTTATTGCATTTGCTGATTCCTAATGGTACAGTCCCACTTCTGGCATAACATGTGTCTCCATGATGTGTGATTGCACGTTGAAGAGACAAAACCTTTGAAAAAATCAGTTACATTAAGCCAGGTTAGCCTGATGTTACCAAGGTCATTTTCAAATGACACCTGTGATGCAGGGATGGGAATAATAGGAATCCTTGCCTCAAAATGATGAGGTATATGCGAAAATATCCAACAGTTTGTTATATTCAAATCTGTGGCACATTGCCAAAGAACCAGCATGAAACTGTTTTCTCTCGACCAATTTCTAAAAGGAAACAGCAGTGAAAACAAAGCAAGGTTAACTGTTTTCACTGGATTTATCATGGACTGCTACTGAAGTTGACTTCCTCACTGGGCAAGCGATTTATCTGTTGCACCTCAAGCTCCCTCTGTTGGCTACAATGATTTGTCTGGGGTCCCCGTGTGGCAGGTCTTCTTGCAATGAGACAAATGGATCCACGTTGGTAGTCCTGCACAACGAACAGTAGTCAAGTTTATTAATAGCACCTGTAAAGGACCTTTCCACCCTCGGGCTGAGGCAGTTCTTACTCTGGAAAGTTCTGACGTAAACCCAGTCACCCGATTGTAGTTGAGGACAAGGCTGGTCAGGAGGTTTGTGTAGCACTGCTCTTACTGTTCGATAGTATTGCTGCAAAACATGAATCAAGTTCTTACAGTAAGAAATCATGGCATCATCTGACAAGGTTAAATCAGCATTTCCCACTGGAGGGGTAGCTGGAAGGGCCACGGATCTCCCCATTAATATTTCATATGGACTCAACTTCCTGGTTGCATTCATTGAGGCCCTCATACTCATTAATACTAAGGGGAGGGCTTTGGGCCACTTTAAGTGGGTTTCAGCACACATCTTTGAAATGTTATTGTTAAGGGTCCCGTTTACCCTTTCCACTAATCCAGATGACTGTGGATGGTTGGGACAGTGAAGACTCAACTTAGTATTAAAAATTTTACACAATTCCTTTACTTAAAGAATTATTAAAATGTGTTCCCTGGTCACTATTGATAGTACATGGTATACCAAATTGTAGTATATAATCATACGCAAGTTTCTTGACAACTGTGACTGGCATTAGCTTTGCGACATGGGTAAGCTTCCACCCATGCTGAGGATATACACACCACCAAAATAAATTGTAAATTATTAGTCCTAGGCATCTGGATGAAGTCCAGCTGCACATTAACAAAAGGTCCCCAAGGTGGCGGTAAGTATGCAGTCTTAATGTTTGCGTTTTTACTAACATTATACTCTTGACATGTACCACAGTTGTTTACATACTGAAGTATTAATGCGGAGACATGAGGGGCATACCAACTTTGGGTAATTTAATTAAATAAAGCTGTCTTACCTGCATGGGCCGGTAGATGGTCTTCCCTTACCAGGTAAGGTAGCAAAGAGGCAGACGCCACCAGTCGGCCATCCGGATGTCGCCATATGCTGTCAGAGGATTTAATACATCCATACTTTAGCCACCTCTGAACTTCTCATTGTGATTCTTCAGCTTGAAAGGCTGACAACTTTTCAAAACCAAACCCATCGTTACTGTTGTAGTTTGTTATAGTTAACATACACCGATTTTTACAACAATATACTATTGCTTGTTTAGCAGCTTGGTCTGCCAAATTATTGCCCTTTGTTACAACATATGTGCCTTTTTGATGTGCACAACATTTGATTACAGATGGCCTATTAGGTAGAAAAGTGCATCTAACAATGATTTTATGTACCCTGAATTTTTAATTTGATTTCCTGAAGAGGTCAAAAACCCTCTCTGTTTCCAAAGTTGCCCAAAATCATGTACCACCCCAAAAGCAAAATGGCTGTCTGTAAAAATATTGGCCACTTTGTCTTTGGCTAACTCACAGGCTTTTTGCAGAGCCAATATTTCAGCTATTTGAGTAGCGTGAACACCCTCTAATCTTTGTTGCAACAATATGGTGTCCTCAGTGCAAACAGATATTCCTGCGATTAATTTCCCCCTTTTGATTTCTTCCACAGGAGCCGTCCACAAACAAGTTCACATCAGCATTGGGTTTAGGAGTGTCCTTTAAGTCCTTCCTAGGAGAAAACAAATAGTTACACACACTCAATCATGCTTTTTACCATTCTCAGCAGTAGGCAACAGAGATGCTGGATTTAGAACATGACAGTGGATAAGAGAAATAGATGGATCAGAAAGAACCGCAAGTTCATATTTAGTTAGATGTGCAGTCGAGAGTGGCTGAGTTTTCATTTTAAGCAAAAGAGATGATACAGAATGAGGGACAGCTACTGTGAGATCATGCCCGAGCACCAGCAATTGTGCAAGATAAACTAGACTGGCAGCAGCGCCAACTGCCCTTAAACAGGGTGGAAAACCTTTTGCAACAGAATCAAGTGCCGTGCTGTAATAAGCTAATAGATGATAGCTGTCCCCATGTTTCTGTGCAAGCACTCCTTCAGCAAATCGATTTCTTTCATGACAGAATAAAATAAAAGTTTTATCATTGTCTGGTAGCCCTAAAGCTGGGGGGCAAGTAGCTTAAGCTCGTTTCAAATTCTGAAATTAATTTTACTCTTCACTATTCCAAAGGAGAGGCGCTGGTGTATCCTGCTTTAAGAGATTTGTCAAAGGTTTGGCAATTTCTGCGTAGTTAGGGATCCACTGTCTGCAGTATCCTATCATACCTAGGAAAGATCTAAGCTGTCCCTGAGTGGTCGGACGTGGGTCCTTCGATATTGCATCAGTACGAGATGGTAATGCATGCCTGCTACCCTGAGATATTAATTGACCAAGATAATGAACCTGAGGTGATCACAATTGCAGTTTTTCTCTAGATACCTTGTATCCCTTTTCTGCTAGGATAGTCAGAAGATGCAGGGTGTCCTGCTGACATTGCTGGAAAGGAATTTGATGCTATTAGTACAATACATAGATGATTTACTAATACAGACCCACCTGGAAATGTCACATTCTTCAAATCTTTTTTCAGAATTTGACAAAATAATGGAGATTCAGTATATCCTTGTGGCAACTGTGTCCAGGTATATTGCTGTCCCTGACAGGTAAAAGCAAACAGAAACTGACTTTCAGGGTGAATAGGTATAGAAAAGAATGCTGAACACAAATCTGTTATGGAAGAGTAGCTAGCTGTAGGTGGTATGCAACTCAATATTGTTGCTGGATTTGGAACAACAGGAAAAGTAGGCAGGTACTGCATTATTTACAGCCCTTAAATCTTGTACAAATCTATAAGTATCCTTTCCTGGCTTTTTCACTGGAAATATAGGAGTATTACAAGGGCTTCACTGGTGGTATTATTCCTTGCTGTGTCGGCCGAATTACAGGTTTGATTCCCTGCTCAGCTTCCGGCTTTAGTGGATATTGTGGAACTCTAGGGAGTTGTTTTGATGGGTTTAATTTTATTTTTACTGGTTCTGCTGATTTCAGTATACCTACTTCATTTGCATGTTTAGCCCACAAGTTGGCAGGTACCTGCTGTAGTAACTTTTTATCTGCCTGTATGCTTTCAACAGGCTGTTCCTCAGCCTCTGCTTAAAACTACCAATTCTTCCCCCTCTACTTCTGTCGGAACATCCATATACACCCCTTCTGGGGTACAATAAATAGTACATCCCAGCTTGCATAACAAATCTCTTCCTAGCGGATCTACCAGTGCAGTAGTACTCAAAAGGGAAAGAATGCCTTTCTTCAATCGGACCTAAAGAAATGGAGGGAGGTTCTGAAACAGGATGCGTAACAGTAGCATTTCTCACTCTGACTGCCTTTACTTTATGCTTTGATACTGGTGTTGGACTGAAGCAATTTATAACACTGACCTAGTGGCTCCAGTGTCCACTAGAAATGGGATTTTCTTTGAATTTATTTCCATCTTAGCGTAAGGTCCATTTTGATCTATTGGCAGTAGAGGATTAAGATTTACTTCTGTGTTATTTCTTTGGCCTAGTCAGTATGGGGCTTCCTGACTCCTTTCAATGTGAGGAGGTGGTGGGGGAAAACTGCATTATTATAATTTGGTTGCCATTCAGTCCAAGTATCTTGGACTGTCTGCATTTGCCTGTGTGGGCATTCTCCTCTCCAGTGTCTTGGTTCTCCACAATTGAAGCAAGATGTGTTAGATGCCACCCAGCTGCACCTTGTTTCCCCTTCACCAGCACTTTTACTAAATCCTCTAGCAATTCCTCTACCCCTTCTCCCTCGACCCCTCGGATTTTCCAGCTGCCTGATTTGTAAAGTTAACCACTTATCCTCTGTATCCTTCCTCCATTTTTTCCTGGTACTCTGTACAGTGATTTGCAGCACTTAATAAAGACTCTTTAGTCATTTCCTTGCCAGTCTATGAGCACTTGCTTTATTTGATTTTGTACAGGGGCTTGCAGACCCTGCACAAAGGCTGCTGCAATAGCTGGCTTAGCTTGGTCTTTTGGGTCTGGTATTCTTGAATGTTTAGCAAATACTGTTTTAAGGTGACTCAAGTAGTCTGCAGGGGCTTTCCCTTTATTTTGTTCACATGCCTGTATTTTAGACCAGTCAGTCCTAACTTGACACATGTCTGTAATTTTGTTTAACAGTGCTGTTCGTTTATCTGTTAATGCATTCCCTGTGAGAGCAAAATCCGTTATCTCAGCCTTCTCCAGTAACTGCTTCCTTATTTCATCTGAAGTAACTACCCTAAGCAGCTGATTTAAATCTGTCAAGGTAGGATTGTAACATTCTATTATAGTTTTTAATTATTTTCTAAGTTTTAATGGAGCTTTCCTAATATTTGGAAAACTTTTAGACATAGTATGCAAATCAGCAGGGGTCCAAGGACGATGAACAAGTTCCCTATTATTAGCCCCCCAGAATTTTCCTGAGATGTGCCAAAAGATCCCCTCCCAAGGTTGCGATCTCCTGTTGTACCCTGTCGTATGAGCGTGCATGATGGTATACAGGAGTATCAAATACTAATGCCCCTGTTAGGGAAGTAGAAGCTATCTGAGAAGGTTAGGAAGAACCCCCTCGACTGCAGAAGCCTTTTCAGAAGATGAGGATTGAACAGGAGAACTAGTCTGAGGTGTAACAGCATCACGCAGACTGGGTGTCCAACAGACAGTTTGATTGAAAGGTAGGGGTCTGAGAAACAGTGTCTTGTATACAGGAGGTACCTGTACCTGTGCAAAAGGGGGTGGGGTGCAGTAGCTGCTGGAGGATTATCATCCTCTTTAGAGGTGTCTGCTTTTTGGCCGTCCTCAGTTTGTTCCAAACCTGCTAAGACAGGATAAAGGGATCCCTTTTTACTGGTCTGTACTGCCTTTTTAACCTCTCTTACCTGTTGCAACAATTTATTAGCCTCCTGCAACCCTCTTAATGCTGACTCTTTTTCCCTTTAAGTGCTTCACTGTACCAAGAATAAAATGATGTAATTTGCTCCCCACTTACTTTGCTTTTCTTTTCTTCCAAAATACCTTTCAGTGTCATCAGTTTAGTCTTATCCCAAGTTCCATTTAATGGAAAAACCCTACCAGAACAATTCTTAGTAAGATGAAACCAGTCATGCAAATACTTAAAACTTTCCTTCCCATAGTTGAAATACATAAAATATGCAGGTGTTCCATTTTCAGGGATTTGATCTTGCTTGCTTATTTTTGCTCCCATTTTTCTTATTTTGTAAATAAAGAAAATGTTAGGCTTACCTTGCAAATCTTGGATTCTGCCAGTTCCGAGGACAGAAAATAACTGTAGTAATCCACACATCATACAGGGAGGGAAGGGTAGGAATTCTGCTGGCATGCAATGACAAAGGAGAGGTTTCAATCGGCCTTTTCCCACAGCACCCACTTGCTTTCATCCTGGCTCGAGCTCAAATGTTACAGCTCCAGCATTGCGATCTGGGTAACTGAGTGGATAGATAATGTGTCCAGATCTAACCACTCTTTCAGACCCTCTGAGGGTACTTCCACGCAATCACACCTTCATCCCAGCGTGCTATGGGCTCATGAATTTATTTTAACAATCCATACTTCTACATCCCATCATGCTGTAGGCTCATGAACTTGTTTAACTTTATCTTTTTGCTTTTTTTTTTCCTCACTCCTTCATACATTGACAGAATAAAACATCTCTCATACCTCTTGCCTTTCAATCCTGAGGGTACTGCCTTTGACACAACGTGGCTCCTTGTGTTAATTTGTCCTTCACTGTATGTGCACATACATTTACTATTCTCATTTGCTGTGGGGTCCTCTCATTAACAACAACTTTCATGTGGGGTCCTCCCACAATTATTTTGTATACCTGACAAAAAACTCAGTCAAACAAAAACACAGTCATTCACTTATTCTACGTTTTGCTGAAATTGTCTAAAAGAAAAAAAAATGCAAACCAACCCTTTTTCCTTACAAAACTATTTCCTTGCCAAGACTATTATGTTTGCACACCCTGAATAGCTGCACATCTGAGTCTCTGACTTCCATACAAAGCAGTTTGGAATTCACAGAAAATCTGTGATGGGCCCTATTCTAGAACTGCCTTGTAGCAATACCAAAGTTCAGATCCGAGTCAAGGCACCAAAATGTTTGTTAAGTAAATAACATTAAGAATTTATCTTATTTGCCTTCAGTCAGGGACAACACTTCAGGATGTGCAAACAGAAAATTTTATTTACAGTGCTGGGAAACAATCTTCATAGCAGCTGGTAAGCCAGTCTCTCTAAACAAAGGAAAACTGCATCTTTTATACGGTTTATCAATTCATCCATGCAAAATAATGATGCAAAAAGAGTCCTAACAAATCAATGACTTCAGAAATGCTCTCATCCCTCATGATTCTTTCCTTGGACTTCACGTGAACACCTTCCTTTACATGACCCACCTGCTTCAAGAGTCTTGTTTTCTGACTTTGGATATTTCAAACTTTTCCTGGCAACAACACACTCCTAGCCTGGAAGAGTCAAACTAACAAATTCCTTTTATACTAGTTAACATGCCTCTGCTCCTACAACACATTTCGTTGCTAAATATTAAAAGAATGCATTTGGGACACAGCGGTAACTTCAGCTTATGAAGCTGTATTTTCCACAGCCCTGTATACAAATTATATTTGCTTTTTAACAGTTATATTATCGAATCATTAGTGAAACTGAAATTAATGTATATTTTAATAAGCTGATCCTCTCCCATAACACCACCCTGCTTGGCATCTACTTCCCATACCAAGTTCTGTCTGTGTCTTGAGCCTCAACCTCCTACACCACAAGGGCAGCCAGCTCAAAGTCTCCAGGACAGACAGCATATCGATACCTTCCAGTACTTCTCCACAGCATCTCACTGAAGAAGTCCCTAGGAAGAGAGGGTGCAAAAGGAGGCACTTAGTATCCTCTGTGACAGACTCTTTGAAGCGATTCTGATTTAATTGAAGAGGAAGGGTGTTCCTGAGATCACCACTTGACGACGTCTCATTTGGTGACATACTAGAGATCTTCAAGCAAAGGGGTGGTTGGTCAATCAACAACCCTTCCCAAGAGGAATCAGTATTCCTGGGAGCCTTTGGGGCAGGCCCATCTACCACCTTTGGTGACTCCATCTGCCAGTGAGCTCACTGATTTGATCTTTCAACAGGCATGGAAGGAACCTGATTCTGTTGAGCTGATTCCCAAGAGACCAGACAGGATTCTGGCACTACCCAAGGATAGGGAATTTTGGAGCAAACTAATACCAGTCTATGCCATAGTCCTAGCAGAAGCCACAAAGAAGGAACTTGCAGAACAAAGTTCCTCTGTTCTTCCACCTGACAGGGGAGTCTAGGGGACTGGTCAGATTCAGGCAGTGTGTATATGCTTCAGCGACTTTTGCACTTCGGTCGCTGAGTTATTTGGCAGACTTCACCAGACTGCAGAGGGATTTGATTAAGGAAATTGAATCCCTTTCAGGGACCATTACTTATGAGGCAGAGAGCTCAGTTGACTACCCTACAGTCTGTTTCAAATTTGTCAGTGAGGCTTACCTGACATGCAGCTGAAGGTATCTCAAGGGTGGTGGGTTCAGGCATTTCCATTAGGAGGCATGCCTTATGCTCCTATGTGATTTCGCAGAGCCCTTCAAGTCTTCCTTTGTCAGTGCTCCCTTTGACGGAAGTTCTTTGTTTGGTCCCAAAGTTAGACACATTATCCAGGTGTGAACATGATGGTAAGACACTGTATGCTGTGGGTGTTCATTTTTTGACTCCTCAATGGACCTTTTCTAGGAATCAACAAGGTGGTCAAAAAATGTGGTTCAGAAAGTCCTAGGCTCCTTTCCAAAATCTGGTGGAGATTGTTCCCCCAGGGGCAGACGAGGGAACTCTAACAGAAGATGCCACCCATGTGGCAGAGAAGGTCCGAAAACCAGGGGGGGGTCAAGAGACACTTTCTCTGATAGATCCTATCAACACTTCTAAAAGGAGGACCAATTGTGTACCTCTGGAGGAAGTCGGGGGGGGGGGTCTTTTATCCCTGCACCCGGGAGCCTGGCTAGAGATTGCAAAAGATTTGTGGGTGTAAAGGATTATTTCCAGTCGTTATATAATACACTTTACCCTCCTCATCTTAGCAGTAAACAAAATTCCCAATGTTCCACCCAGTCAGAGGAAAGTAGTGACATTAGAAATAAAAAAGCTGCTAGAGAAGAGAGTCATCCAAAAGGTCCCCCAGACCAGAAGGAATCCGGAATTTACTTAAGGTTCTTTTTATTGCCAAAGAAAATGGGACTGGAGACCAATTTTGGATTTCAGCAATCTGAACAAGTCAGATTAGTACACCAAGTTCCATATGGTCATAATTCAGTTCATTTTTCCCTTTCTACACAAGGATGTGCTCAGTAGATCTTCAGGATGTGTACTATTGTATAAAAATAGACAGTCAAGAAGATACCGACACTGCGCTGGGAGCCAGTCATTACCAATTCAGAGCTCTGCCCTTTGGTCTCACCGCAGCCCCCAAGGCATTCATCAAGTGCATGGCAGTAGTGGCAGCTCACTTGTAACTGCAGGGATTCCAAGTGTTTCCTTACTTGAATGACTGGCTCATAACTGCTCCAGGAATCAGCTGATCAAAGCACTAGATTATGTACTTTAGTTGTGCTCCCACCTGGAAATTACCATAAATTGCAACAAAGTGCATCTAGAATGAATTCAGATATTAGAGTTTATCAGACCTTGACACAGTATCCTTCACAGCCTCACTTCCTTTACTAAGGATAAAAAGCATACATTTCTAAGTAAAAAGGTCAATCAAAATTTCTGTGTCAGCTCAATTGATCTTTCAAGCAATGGGGTTAGTGTCTGCTGTGATAGTTTTGGATGTTCTTCGTTTTCCATTGCTGCAGTCCTTACTATTGGGTATAGTCCGCGTCCAGTCGGCCCGAATACCAGAGTATAAGGCTGACGTCGGTCAGGGCGCATTAGACTGACGCCAGCGTCGTCCAGGGCACTAATGACACCGACGCGTCATATCCTCAGTCTTTTTTGCCGCATGGTCCGATGCAGAAGCAGTTTTGCGAGTGCAGGTTGGCGTTCTGAAATATTTCCGAAACCGGAGTTTCAGACCGAAACAGAGTTGGCTAAGTACTTCCCCGTGGAACATTTTGTTTTTTCTTGCCTCAGTATTTTACGGATGTCAGAAAAAGTGAATAACTGTATTTCTTGTGAAACAGATACCTCATAGGGATTACCATACCTTGTGTATACCTTGTATAGGGCATGAGCACGGCGTTGTTGGTTGCCGCTCTTGTGCTAGGTTTAACAAACGCACTATTAAGAGGAGGTTAGACTGCGCCAGGTTAGTGTTTGGGAAGCGTTGCAATTATAAAATGCCGTCGGATGCTCCGGCCCAAGAAGCGCAAGGACAAAACAGTGAAGCCTAGGGTTGATGAACCGGCAGTCCCGGACGCCGGTTCTTTAGAAGGCTCAGTGGAGCCAGAGGTTTTGCCAGGAGTTTCCATGGAGTCTGAGGCAGAAACTTTACTGTTACAGGATGTGCCTTCTCAGGAGGTAGGCCAGGCTGAGGGGGCTTCTCAGGTAACTGTTCTTCCCTCTCTTCCCAAGGTAGTTAGAGCCTCTCCTTCTGTTGCCAAAACTTCTTTGAGAGGTAGGCCTAGTTCAGCTTCAGTGGGGCTTCTCCTAGCATTTGGTTCTGTACCTAAGAAACATATGCTTAAAATGGCAGAAGATTTGATTACTATGATTAGAGGTTCTATGCCCCGCCTGATAAGAGGCCTAGGGTGGAACCGAGTTTGATAGTTTTGAACAGTGTTCAGAGGCTTCAGAGTCTTCTGCGGGAAGACTTGCAGGAGTATCCTACTTATTCTGATTCTGATGTGGATGATTCCACTCCTACAGCTTCTCCTCCTGAGGATTTCTCATTTTCAGAGACTCTGCATTCCATGAGGGAGCACTTTAAATGGGAAGGCCAGGATTACTCTGATTCAGGAAAAGGCTTAGGGAATTCTTGTTTTGCCCCAGCATAGGCCCTTAGCTATTCCTCCTGTGTTGAATGTGGTGGAAGATGTTTTTGCAGAGGCTTCCCTGAATCCTGACTCTTTGCCTCCTGCTCCTGTTAAGCCTGATAGGTATTATAGGGTGCCTGAAGCTCATAAGTATTTGTTTAAGAGTCCTAGACCCAGAAACTATTTCTCAAGGGCCTAAAGGTGTTAAGGCTTCTGTGGTTAAAAATCCTGTTCCCACTGATAAAGAGGCAAGGGCCTTGGATAGGTGGGGAAAGAAAGTGTATACTTCTTCCACTCTAGCCATGAGGCGTTGAATTGTCAGTTTCACATGCTAAAATATCAGAATTATCTCCTTTCACAATTAAAATCTAAGGTGGATGCTTTGGCGGAAGGTATTGAGTGTAAAGAGTTGCTGGACTTGGTTCATGTGTCTGAGCAAGTGGGTAAGCATTCTTTGCAATGTGGTTTTGATGCTGTACAGGCCTCCTCGAGGTGGCTGCTACTAGTTCTGTTCTTGCATGCCTGGTTGAAGGATCAGAATTTAGCTGAGCATGTTAAGACAAGAATTTTGGATGCTCCTTTACAGTCTGATGTGTTGTTTGGATCGCCTGTGGAAGCAGTTTTAAAGAAAATGGAGGACAAAGCTAAGTCTATGCAAACTGTTAAAGATTTTTGCAGGTGCAGCGTTTAGTAGAAATTGGCCTGCTAAGGGGTGGACATATCCTGCTTATGATTCCCAGTCTAGGGGTAGGTCTAGACGTGGTAGGGGCAGGGCTCAAGGTTCTTTTAGGCCTAGAACAGGGAGTTCACCTGCTCAGACTTCTGGTGAGGGCAGGGGTCAGTCCTTTCGTAAACAGACCCAATGACCTGTCTTTTCAGCTGCCAGTAGATTCTCGTCTGGCAGCTCCTTTGGGAAGAAGACTGTCTCTTTTCAAAGAAAATTGGGATTTAATTACTCAGGACAAATGGGTGTTGGATATCATTCACCACGGTTACAGATTTTATTTCCATACAATGCCCCCTTTCAAAGGCATGCCAGACGTTCCTCCTCCACAAAGAAAGGAGGCTCACAAGCAAGTTTCTCAGTTACTCCAGATGGGGCCATTCAGCCAGTCCCTGTATCAGAAAGGGGCCTAGGATTTTATTCTCGCCTGTTCCTAGTACCAAAGAAGGGGAACACGTGGAGACCAATTTTGGATTTATCTCCTCAACACTTTTCTGGACATTCCCAAGTTCAAGATGTTGACGTTACAACAGCTTTTACCTCTGCTGGGCAAAGATCACTGGATGGTAACTTTAGATCTCAAGGAAGCTTACCTTCATGTGCCTATAAGGCTAAGTTGCAGGAAGTATCTGCGGTTTCGAGCTGGAAATTCTCATTATCAGTTCTCTGCATTGCCCTTTGGCTTATCTACTGTATTCACAAAGGTTCTGGCTCCAGTGATAGCTTACTTCAGGCTTCAAGGAATTCAAATCTATCCTTACTTACTGCCTGATTCTGGCTCAAGAAAAGGAAGACCTTCTACAGCATCTGGAATATGTTATAGCAGTGCTAAGATGCCTAGGGTATTCTGTGAACGAAATAAAGTCCAGTCTAGTACCCTCTCAAGACATGTGCTTTCTGGGTGTGAGACTGAATACAGCAGCCCAGATGGCCTTTTAACCCCGGACAAACAAAAGAGTCTGTCACTTTACTTCCATCAACTATCTCATCAGTCCGTGCTGACTGCAAGGACAGTCCTTCAAGCATTAGGGTTCATGGCATCTTGTATTCTGGTGCTTCCCAATGCCAAACTGCATATGAGGAAGCTACAATGGTATCTCAAAATGTATGGACACAGCACTGCCAGGATTTGGACACTGTCATTCAAATAATACCTTGCCTTCAAAAGAATTCTTGTGGTGGGCTCAGGAATGTCACCTAAACAAGGGACTCTCTGTGACCCGGCCAGAGGCAAGTCAGATTTTAACGACAGATGCCTCGGACATTGCTTGGGGAGCTCATCTAAATGGAAAGTGGATACAAGACAAGTGGCCTGCCAGACTACAGCATCTACATATCAACATGAAGGAGATGTTAGCAGTCCAGTTACTTCTTCCAGGGCAGGTGTTGATTCTAACAGACAACACAACTGTCATGTGGTACATCAACAAGCAAGGGAACACATTCTTATCCTCTATGCAGGCAAGCAATGATTTTATGGGAGACTAGCTTGCAACTAACTCTTCAGGCAAGGTTTCTGCCAGGAGCACAGAACTCCTTAGCAGATGTGTTAAGCAGACAAATCATGGATGAAACTGGATCTTCATGTATTTCAGAAATTGACAGTGTCATGGGGAACTCCAGACATAGATCTGTTCGCTTCTCCACTAAACCACCAGCTGCCAAAGTATTGCACAAAGGGGTTTCATCACACAGCTTGGAAAGTGGATGCTCTGTCTTTCAGTTGGAAAAACCTTCATGTGTATGCCTTTCCACCTCTGCCTCTTCTTCCAAAGGTACTATTAAAGGTCAGACAAGACGGGCCAAGGATGATTTTGATAGCTGCAGATTGGCCTCGGCAACACTGGTACCCACTACGGAGTCTGGTAAAGAAGCCTCCATGGCCTTTACCTCTGATTCCTCATCTGTTATCTCAGAAGGACGGTCATCTGCTCAATGTCAAGCTTCACTCTCTTCATCTAACAGCCTGGCATATTCTGTGTTGAAACACAGCAGGTCTCAACTTCCTCAACAAGTTTTAAATGTGATTATGGAAGCTAGAAGACCTAGTACAAGGAGAAAATGGAAGAGATTTTTATTTTGGAGTACAGCAAAGAATTTGGAGATTTCTGAGCCTAATTTGAGTGTGGCTCTTCAATATCTTACTGAGTTATTGGACAAAGGTTTGTCCTTCTCTTCCATTAAGATTCATGCTGCAGCAATTTCAGCTCACTATGATTGTGACCCACCTCCTTTGTTCAAGCAGTTTCTTAGAGGGGCAAAGAATATAAGACCCCCACGTAGAGCTCCTACTCCTGCATGGGATCTCAATTTTGAGTTGGAACAAATTACTCTACAACCTTTTGAGCCTGCAGCTACTGCTGAATTGAAATACTTGTCATGGAAGACTGCTTTTCTGTTGGCTATTACTTCTGCAAGAAGGGTGTCTGAGTTGCAGGCCCTTATGGCAGTAGAGCCCTTTGATTTTCCATAAGGATAGGGTATCATTACGTACTAATCCTTCCTTTATGCCTAAGGTGGTTTCTAGTGTGGCTTTAAACCAAACTATTCATTTGCCTACGTTTTATGCAGACCCTCAAAATAAAGGGGAAAAGATTTTGCACACTTTAGATGTACACAGGTATTATTTAAGCAGGACTAAGGATTTTAGGCAGTCTCAGCAGTTGTTTGTTTCTTTTGCTTTGAGTTCACAGGGCAAGCCTGTGTCAAAACAAACTATTTCTAGGTGGATTGGCTTTTGCATTGCATTTTGTTATTCCCATCATGGCAAGGAGATTCCAGCTGGGATTAGGCCTCATTCCACTAGGGCTACTGCCACTTCAACAGCATTTCTAAGGGGTGGCAACTAAGGATATTTTGGAAGCAGCTACTTGGAGTTCAGTGCATACTTTCTCTAAGCATTATCACCTTCCTATCTACTCTAAGTCTAGGGCTGGTTTTGCCACAGCTGTTTTGCAAGGCATGTTGTCAGCTCCTACTTCTTTATGATTTGCCAGCCTCCCTTACCTCTGCTTTGGGATTCTAAGGACTGCAGCAATGGAAGAAGAACATAGTACAGTTTTGTACCTACCATAAATGTAGATGTTCGAGGATTCCATTGCTGCAGTCCTCCCTCCTTCCCTCTGTGTTTAGGGGTGGTTGTGTAGGTGAGTTTACATGCTTATATTTTTGTATATATTCTTGTATATATTGTACATGTTTTGGTGCAGGTTTTTGGGACTTGTCTTTTAGGGTCTTCTGACATCTGGGGCAAGAAAAGACTGAGGATATGGCGTCGGTCATGCGCGCCCTGAGTAAGGACTGCAGCAATGGAATCCTCGAACATCTACATTTATGGTAGGTACAAAACTGTACTTTCTGTTAGCAAGATACCACATAAGAATTCTTCAGTGGATCCTAGTAACTGAATGGTCTATTCTTCATCAGCCCTTATCCATTCAAATCAGGATAACTTAGGTATGCAAAAATTACCTTCTTTGGTAGGTTTACTTTGATTACATAATGCAAGGCTGCCCCTTCATTCTCCCACAGCCCAAGGCCATAGTTACCATGGACACTTCCCAGATTAGGTGGGGAGCACTTCTTGTAAAGACAGTCCTAGGCATATGGTCCTCTGAAGAAGCCAGTATGCATAAGAAATCAGAGCATTCATCCTAGTGTTGCAGGCTTTCCATGCCATTATCCCTTCCTGGACTATTGCGATTCAGATGGACAATATGTCAGTGGTCTGGTACATCAACAAACAAGGATGAACCAAATCTTATCCCATGTCAAGAAGAATTGAGAGTGTGGCAGTGGGCAATCTCATCCAATCAATTTCTGATAGCAGTGCATATTCTGGGGAAATCCAGCATGATAGCAGACAAATTAAACAGGTCCTTTCTAACAAATGGTTGCTCATCATGATAATGGTGGAAAAGATATTCTGTTGATGGAGCCAGCCAAGCTTTGATCTCTTTGCATCTCCCTTCAGCAACAAGTGCACCAAGTTCTTTGCCCTGGTCCCCCCACCAGGGGAATCACTGAGAGACACTCTTCTCCACAATTGGACCCCGGTCTCATCTGTCTAACCCCCAGTACCTATAATCCCCCAAATTCCTTCAAAAAACATCTCAATTGAAGAGCACAGTTATCCTCATTGCTTTATATTAGTCTTTTCAGATTTCTTCCCTTTCTTTGGCCTCATCTGCTTCCCTGGCATGGATTCTGGATCCAGTCCCAGAGCTCCTGTCTCATCCAACAGACATAATACACCCGGACATCTTGGGCCTAAATTTGACTGCATAGTCTCCATTTCCATTGATAACAAGACAGCCCAGGCTGTCGTGCTCTGTCCGCCACATTCTTCTAACCTTCCACAAAGCTTCAACTGGGAAAATTTAGAGAAGTAAATGGAAAAGGTTTAAGTATAGCAGAATGACATTGATTTCTTTCAGCACCAGCCCCTAAAGTTCTTGAAGTTTTAGCTGCAATTTTTAACAGAGGGGCTAGTTTAACTATAAAAGTACAACTAGCTGCCATTTGTGATTTTCACATTGGAGTAAATAATTCATCCTTAGTGTCTTCAAAACTTTTTAAGGTCTTTATAAGGGGTACTTTTCTTCTTAGACCCCCTTTTAGAGATTCTACTCCTCATCGGGATTTGAATTTGGTTTTACAATCTTTGACCTGTCAGCCAAGTGTGAACTAAAGATGTTCTTCGTGCTTCACTGTTGCAGTCATCACATTTGAGTTATCCCTGCCAGGGTAGCCCTCGGCCGTCCCGAATACCAGATACTTAATATTTCTGCGTCTGTCGCTGTCGCTCTAGGACTGATGTCAGGTCGTCAGTAGTAAAAAGTAAGGCAGCCGACGCCATTACATCAGTCTTTCTTGCTGTGGAGCCCAAAGCAGAAGCAGTTTGCACAAGTGCCGCTCGGCTGCTACCAGAGTTTTCTTCTACCGAATTGAAGTTGGAAATCTTCTAAAGCTAAGTACCCTATTGGGGATACTTTTTTCTTGCACTAACCGATGACAGAAAAAGTTACTTGTCTCGCCTGTGGAAAACAAATACCACGCCGAGACTTCCATTCTTCCGGCGCCACTTGTTTAGGCCCAGACCACGGCGTCCCACGTTGTCGCTTCTGTGCTTTGTTCAATGCCAGAACCATCCATCGTCGGTCCCTTATTGTATCCAGATATTTTTACTTACAGTCCATGAACTCTGATATAGCTTTGGTAAGCCATCCGACAGCAGATTTTCCGAAAGAACGTAAAGATAAAGACAGAGACAGACTGCACAGGTCCAAACCTACCAGCAACGCTTCCGTTAAGCTTCCGTCAGTTCTCCGGTCCTTAGTGAGGCGCTTTCACAGCCCCTGATGCCCACTTCTGTGGATTCGCAGGCCACTACCAAGACCCTTTTGGAGTCTGGTATGCCGCATAACTCTTCTTCAACTAAGGATCCTGAGGTCGTCTCTACCTTGGATGGGTTCGGCGCCGCTGAGCAGGCACCAGCTTCTGAGGATGTCCTTCGCACTACCGATTCTCGACACAAACAGTCTTCTTTCGCGACTACCGTTATTTTAAAAACGACCAAGTTTATAAGGCCAAGGGTACGAACCATACCCAAGAAACTGACTACCCACTCTCAGGCACCTCCTTCCTTGCTTCAGTCTCAAATGCTGAAAATGGTGGAAGACCTTATAATGCTGATCAGGGGAAGCCAAGCTACCCCGCCCAAAAGGAAAAGAGATCTGTCCCGTGTAGTTTTGTCTGAACAAGAGTCAGATAAATCTGATGCATCTGAATATGAAGACATGCAACTCCTCTCTACTTATGAGGATTCTGATGCAGGGAATTCCATTCCTTCAGCCTCTCCCCCAGAAGATTTTTCCTTTGGAGAAACCCTGCATACATTAAGGGAGCATTTCCAGTGGGAGAGTCAAGGCTACCCTCAGTCTAAAAAGAGACACAGGGAATCCCTAGATCTTCCACAGCACAGACCCTTGGCCATCCCCCCCAGTCCTGCATGTTATGGAGGATGCTTTCCTGAAATCCAGCTTGACTCCTGACACCTTCCCTCCTGCACCCAGAAAACCAGACAGGTACTATAGAGTCCTTGACTCTCTCAAATTTCTATTTAAGAAATTTCAGCAACATACCCTGGAACTCCTTAAACAAAAAATGTCTTCCTTTCCTGCTTGGGCAGAATCTGCATTCTGCAAGTCAAGTTACTGAACACACCTTGCACTGTGGTTTTGACACCCTAGACGTTTCTTGCAGGGCAGCAGTCACTGGATCTGTCATTAGAAGACATGCATGGCTTAAGGAACAGCCCCTGCCAGACCATGTCAAATCTAAATTGTTGGATGCCCCCTTGCACAAAGATAACTTATTTGGCACGAAGGCAGAAGAGGTCTTAAAAAATATGGAAGAAAAAGCAAAATCTATGCAAACAGTTAAAGATAACTTGCAGGTCCAGCCACCTAGGTTCAGCAGGCATTGTCAAACCAAACACTGGTCCTTTCCTGCTCCCAGTAAACCAGTCCAGCCTAGACCCTGGGGAAAGAGACCCCCCCCCCCCAGACAGCAGCCACAGGGAATGCAGAGATCTAAGTAGTGGACTGTCTCTACTTCAAAACCAGGGAGATGTTCTTCGTATTTCACTGTTGCAGTCATCACATTTGGGTTATCTGCCTGCAGGTAGCCCTCAGTCAGCCTGAATACCAGAGTCTTGGGATTTTTGCGTCGGATGCTGTTGCTTCTTCCATGACGTCTGGTCGTCAGGGGTATAAAACATGCAGCTGACACCATTACATCAGCTTTTCTCACTGTGCAGTGTGCAAAGCAGAAGCAGTTCTCAAGTACCGGTCAGCCGCCTCCTGAAATTTTCATTTTTCGAGTTTCAGACCTGAAGTCTTCTAAAAGATAAGTACCCCGTTGGGGATCCTTTTTTCTTGCTCTAACCAATGTCAAAAAAATTTAATAATTGTCTTGCCTGTGTAAAGCTAATACCTCACAGAGATTTTCATTCTTACTGCGTCACCTGTTTAGGCCCACACCACGACGTTCCTTGCTGTCAGTTTTGTGCCTTGTTCAACGCCCGAACTATTCGTTGTCAGGCTATATTTGTAGCTAAATTCTTTTGCTCTCGATGTTCATCGTGCATACAGCTGCAGTCATAACAGATGGGTTTTCCTGCCGTCCGGCGGATCCTTGGTCGGCCGAATTCCAAAGTCTAGGTCCGGCGTCGGTTGTCGTCGCTTCTTCCCTGATGTCAGTGCGACAGGGGTATAAAAGAACCAGCCGACGCCATTTTCTTCAGTCTTTCTTGCCGCGCGGTGCCTGAAGCAGAAGCAGTTCACAAGTGCCGGTTGGCCAGCTCCTGAGATTACGAATATTTTGTAACCGAAGTCTTCTTGAAAGCTAAGTACCCCGTTAGGGAAACTTTTCTTGCCTCAGACCGATGTCAGACAAAGATAATAATTGCATTTCATGTGGGAAGCAAATACTGCATAAGGATTTTCATTCCCTCTGCATTCCTTGCTTAGGCCCAGACCACAACGTCTCGGCCTGTCGTTTTTGTGCTACATTCAACAGACGCACCATTAAGCGTCGGGCGGAGTTCACCCAACACTTTTTTGGCAAAAAATTTAATTACATTATGTCGTTGGATACTCCGACTCCAGTTTTGAGTAAAAGACACAAAGATAAGGACCGACATTCGAGGTCCGCGGCTTCTACCGACACCACGCCAAAGCCAACTACAGGTGGTCCAGTTCTCAGTGAGGCGCCTACGCAGCGCCTGACTACCAACGACACTTCATTGGCGGTGTCTACTGTACCCGAGGTCGCAGGCTCTTCGGCCCACTCCCCGACTACCGATACCGAAGCCACTCTTGGCGGTGAAACTCAGAGTTTAGACAGGTCTGCCACCTCTCAAGGTGTCTTCAGGCCTTCCTCTTCTTTTTCCATCAAGGCTTTCACCAAGTCTAAAGCAGCCATGCATACAAGCTCCACAGGGCCCTTCTCAAGGCCCCATGCCTAAAAAGCAGATGCTCAAAATGGCTGAGGATTTGATTACTCTTATCAGGGGTTCTCAACCCCCCCGGACAAAAGGCCCAGAGTGGAGGAAGAATCCCCCTCCTCGGACCAGGCCTCCATTATTTCAGAGCATTCTGATGACCAGGAACATTCATACTTCCCTTTTGAAGATTCTGATGCAGAGGAGTCCATTCCCTCTGTCTCCCCCCCTGAGGATTACTCTTTTGGGGAAACCTTGCATACCTTGACGGAACACTTCCACTGGGAAGGCCAAGAGTACTCAGACTCCAAGAAAAGGCTTAGGGATTTTCTCTTGCTCCCTCAGCACAGGCCTCTGGCTATACCTCCTGTCTTAGACATACTAGATGTGTATTCGGAGGCCTGCCTTAACCCAGACTCTTTACCTCCAGCCCCAGTCAAGCCTGACAGGTATTACCGGGTTCCTGGCTCACACCAATTCCTATACAAAAGCCATGCGGCTGACCCAGAAACCATCTCACAGGGCCCCAAGGGAATTAAGGCCACCACTGCTAAAAATCCATTACCTTCAGAGAGAGATTCCAGAGCTTTAGAAAGGTGGGGGAAAAAGGTATACACCTCGGCCACCTTGACCATGAGGGTATTAAACTGCCAGTTCCATATGTTAAAGTACCAACAGTTTCTGTTATCACAGTTGAGAAGCAAAATGTCACAACCTGAACAACCAGACTTGAAGGTGTTGCAGGATTTGATGCATAGTGCAGAACAAGTGGGTAAACATACCTTGCAATGTGGTTTTGATGCTTTAGAGGCCTCATGTAGAGCTGCTGCCACAGGATCAGTCATACGTAGACATGCCTGGCTGAAAGAGCAAACCTTACCAGATCATATCAAAGCTAAATTACTAGATGCCCCTCTGCAAAAAGATGTATTATTTGGTGTTAAAGCTGAGGAGGTATTAAAGAAAATGGAGGAAAAGGCTAAATCAATGCAAACAGTGAAAGATTTCCTACAGGTACAACCTCCACGTTTCAGTAGAAATTGGCCTTCCAAAAATTGGTCCTTTCCAGCCACGGACAGACCCCAAAGAGGTAGATACAGGCGCCCGAGGGGCAGTGGGCAATCTCAAGGATCGTTTAGAGGCAGACAATGGCAAGCTCCTACACAAAGAGGTGGTGAGGATAGTTCACAGCCATTCAGAAAGCAGACCCAATGACTTTCCCCTTTGCATGCCAAGCAAGGCTCAAATGGCAGCACCTTTAGGCGGAAAACTGGCATTATTTTCAAAAAATTGGCATATTGTCACAAAAGACAAATGGATCCTGGACATTATAAACAGAGGCTACAGACTCCATTTTCACACCCTTCCAACAATGAGAGGCATGCCAAACCTGCCACACAATCAAAGGGCAGAGGCACAAAAACAAATTTCAGATCTCATGGACATGAAAGCTATTCAAGAGGTATCTACACAAGAACAAGGTCAAGGTTTTTACTCCAGACTATTCCTGGTACCAAGGAAGGGAAAAGATTGGAGACCTATTTTGGACCTATCCATCCTAAACACATTTTTACTCGTGCCAAAATTCAAGATGCTCACATTACAGCGGCTTCTTTCCATGCTGGGCAAGGAGTCTTGGCTGGTAACATTGGACCTCAAGGAGGCATACCTGCATGTCCCAATCAGACAAGATTGCAGAAGATACCTCAGATTTCTTGCAGGTTCAACCCATTATCAATTCTCTGCATTGCCCTTTGGCTTATCTACTGCTCCCAGAGTATTCACGAAATGCCTGGCATCAGTAATTGCCTACTGCAGACTTCAAGGGATACAAATATACCCATATTTGGACGACTGCCTGATCCAAGTGGACAGCAAGCACATACTTCTGAAACATCTGGCTTTTGTAATAATGTTGTTGAATTCTCTGGGATACACAGTCAACAAAAAGAAATCAAGGCTAATACCCTCTCAAACAATAATTTTCCTGGGTGCCAGCTTGGACACAAACACCCAGATGGCCTACCTCACGCCAGAGAAACAGGGGCAACTAACTCAATACTTCAGAAAACTAGCAAATTGCACCAGGCTGACTGCAAGGAAAATCCTGCAGGCTCTGGGATTCATGGCATCTTGCATCATACTAATCCCATGTGCAAAGCTGCATATGAGGAAACTTCAATGGTACCTGAAAAACCTATGGTCTCAACACAGCCACAGTTTGGAAACAATAATATCACTGATTCCATGTCTTCAAAAGGAATTTCTGTGGTGGGCTCAAGCATGCCAAAGAAACACAGGTCTCCCATTCTGCAAGCCTCAAGCAAATCAAGTCATCACAACAGACGCCTCGGACTACGCCTGGGGGGCGCACATGACAGATCGGTGCATTCAGGGCAAATGGTCCCAAAAAGAAAAGCACCTTCACATCAATCAAAAGGAAATGCTAGCAGTAATAAATGCTATTATAGCTTTCAAAGACCTTCTGCATCCAGGTCAACTATTGATAAGGACAGACAACACCACAGTAATGTGGTACATAAACAAACGGGGAGGAACCCATTCATACCCCCTATGCAGGCTGGCCATGTCTCTTTGGAACATGGCTCTGGAATTACAAATCTAACTTCAAGCACAGTACTTGCCAGGCAAGGAAAACACGCTGGCAGACAACCTAAGAAGAAATATGACAGATCCACACGAATGGAAGTTGCATCCTCAAGTTTTTACAGAGATAATTCAAGCATGGGGAAGGCCAGACATAGATCTCTTTGCCTCCCACAAAAATCACCAATTGGAAAAATTCTGCTCAAGGACTTTTCATCCACGGGCCTGGAGAGTGGACGCACTCTCTTTCAGTTGGACAACAATGGCAGTTTATGCCTTTCCACTTCTTCCTCTGCTGCCCAAAATTCTATTAAAAACCAGAGCAGACAGACCAAAGATGATTCTCATTGCTCCAGACTGGCCAAGACAACACTGGTACCCACTCCTGAGGAGCCTGACGCATTCCCCACCATGGACCCTACCTCTAATGCCTCCTCTTCTGACACAGCACAGCTTCAAAACTCTTCACAGTCAGCTGAAAACACTCAATCTGGCTGCATGGAGGATTCCTTAACTTCACAACAGACCCTACTCTCCAAGGAGGTGCAGGATGTCATTTTGGAGGCTAGAAGGCCTTCTACTAGAAAAGCTTACTCCGCAAAATGGAAACGGTTTTGTGCCTGGAATGAGAAAAAGGGCCAGAATCCTGGAATACTGAATTTACCTCAAATATTACAGTACCTAGCTGAGATGCTAAGCAGTGGACTTTCATTCTCCTCCATCAAAATCCATGCCTCAGCCATTTCTGCAGAATACAACACTGATCCTCCTTTATTCTATCACCCCCTCTTAAGACAGTTCCTCAGAGGGGCTAAGAATATAAAACCCCCAAGGAAACAACCAGTACCCGCTTGGGACCTCAATTTCATTCTAGAAAAACTGACCTTACCTCCTTTTGAGCCAGCTGCCTCAACAGAATTGCAATATTTGTCCTGGAAAGCAGCCTTCCTTCTGGCTATCACCTCAGCTCGCAGGGTATCGGAACTACAAGCCCTCATGGCTGTGCAGCCTTTCATCATTTTCCATCTCAGGACAGAGTTTCCTTATGAACCAATCTGTCCTTTATGCCAAAGGTGGTATCCAGGGTAGCTTTGAATCAGGCTATCCACTTACCTACCTTTTACCCTAATCCTCAAAACAAAGGGGAGAGACTACTACATTCCTTGGACATCCACAGACAGCTGCGTTATTATTTGGACAGAACAAAGCCTTTCAGAAAATCAGAGCAACTCTTTGTGTCCTATGCTACAGGAGCTCAAGGGAAGCCAATTTCCAAACAGACAATCTCAAAATGGATAGCCCACTGCATACGCTTTTGTTACTCTTTTCATGGTAAAACTGTACCTGCAGGCATCAGATCTCACTCCACAAGGGCCACAGCTACCTCTGCAGCTTTCCTCAGAGGGGTTCCTACCAAAGATATTTTAGAAGCAGCCACTTGGAGTTCTGTGCATACCTTCTCCAAGCACTATCACCTACCATTATACTCCAAAACTAGAGCAGGCTTTGCCACTGCAGTCTTGCAGGGCATCCTGGCTCCTCCTAGTTCCACCTAGTGCCTACCACCCCTTTTTTAGCGTTGGGATTCTACCCATCTGTTATGACTGCAGCTGTATGCACGATGAACATATTACAGTTTTGTACCTACCATAAATGTAGATGTTCGAGTGCTAATACAGCTGCAGTCCAGGTTTCCCTCCCTCCTTCCCCTCTTGGGACAGGCCTATTGGCTAACACCTACTCATACAACCTGATTGGGGTATTCATTTATGGTGTATTTGCTTGCAACTACTGTTTTTTGATTATATTGCATTGCATTATTACATAAATTTATGTATTGCCTTCCTTCTGGGGGCACCTGACATCTGGGGCAAGAAAAACTGAAGAAAATGGCGTCGGCTGGTTTTTTTATACCCCTGTCGCACTGACGTCAGGGAAGAAGCGACGACAACTGATGCCAGACCTAGACTTTGGAATTAAACCCATCTGTTATGACTGCAGCTGTATTAGCACTCGAACATCTACATTTATGGTAGGTACAAAACTGTACTTTCTCCGTATTCCAAAATGGCTTCAATAAGCTATTTGACTACCGATCTTCTGAAAAAACATAAGGATAAAGACAGACCGCATAGGTCCAAAACTGCCGACGAGACTTCCATTAAGCTAGTTGCCAGTCTGCTGGTACACAGTGAGGCGCTTTTGCAGCCCCTGATGCCCACTTCTACAGATTCGCTGGCCTCTACTGAGACCCATTCGAAATCCGGTATGCCGCGAGATGCTGCTTCAACTATGGAACCTGCGGATGTCTCTACCTTGGATGGGTCCGGAGCTGCTGTGTAGGCACTGGCTTCTGAGGGTGTATTCAGGCCTTCCGATTTTCATATTAAACCAACGACTTCATTTCAAACCAAAAATACCGAATTTCTCAGGCCCAGAGTTCGTACTACGCATAGGAAACCGATGACCAAAGTACATTCTCAGGCCCATATGCCTCAGAAACAAATGCTTAGCATGGCGGAAGATCTTATAACTTTAATTAGGGGAGGCCAGCCTTCCCCCTCAAAAAGACCAAGAAGTGATTTTCCTTCTGATTCTTCAGATCATGAGTGTGTTGACTGTGATCCTTCTGATTACCAGGACATACCCTTATCTACCTTTGAGGATTCTGATGCAGAGGATTCCATTCCCTCTGCTTCCCCACCAGAAGATTTTTCTTTTGGTGGAAACCCTGCATACCCTTAGAGAGCATTTCTGCTGGGAGTGCAGGACTACCCATAGTCCAAAAAGAGACTCAGGGAAATTTTATACTTGCCTCAGTACAAGCCTCTAGCTATCCCTCCTGTTCTGGAACTTGTAGATGATGTCTTCTTGGAATCCAGCCTTACCCCTGATACTTTGCCTCCAGCTCCCAGGAAACCTGACGGGTATTACAGGAAACCTGACAGGCATTACAGATTATCCGACTCCCACAAATTCCTCTTTAAGAATCCTACTGCGGATCCAGAGACCATTTCCCAGGGACCTAAAGGCATTAAGGCTACAGCAGCCAAAAACCTTACCCCTCTGGACAGGGACTCTAGGGCTTTAGACAGATTGGGTAAGAAGGTGTACACCTGTGCTACTCTTGCCATCAGGGCTTTAAATTGCCAGTTTCATATGTTAAAGTATCAGCAGCATATTATGGAGCTAATTAAACAGAAAAGGATGTTGATTCCTGATAGTGCAGAACATAAAGATTTACAAGAGTTAATGAATTCTGCTAACCAAGTTGGAAAACATACTTTGCAATGTGGTTTTGATGCCTTAGAAGCATCTTGCAGGGCTGCTGTCACTGGGTCTGTTTTTAGAAGGCATGCTTGGCTTAAGGAACAAATCTTGCCAACCATGTCAAAGCAAAATTACTAGATGCACCATTAAACCAAGAACACCTGTTTGGCAATAAAGCAGAAGTCGCCCTCAAAAAGATGGAGGAAAAAGCTAAATCTATTCAAACTGTTAAAGATTTCCTACAGGTTCAGCCACCTAGATTCAGTAGGCATTGTCCTTCTAAAAAACTGGTCCTTTCCAGTCCCTCCCAGACCTTCAGTCCAAGCCCAGGGGCAGCAGATCACCAAGTTTTACAGTCTCAGGGTATGCTCAGATCTAACCAATGGAGTGCTTCCACCTCTAAACCAGGGACTAGTAAGCTACCCTCCTTTGGTAAAATATCGCAATGACTTATCCTTAACTCTTCCAAGTGTTTCCCAAGTATTTGCACCCTTATGAGGAAAACTTGCCCTGCATGCAAAAAAACTGGGAGTACATCACCCAGACAGATGGGTCTTGAACATTGTATCCCAGGGATACAGATTCTACTTCCACTCACTGCCAACCCCAAGCGGATGGCCAGACCTCCCCCAAACCAGTGGGCAGTGGCCCAAAAGCAAGTGCTTTCTCTTTTCAGTATCAAGGCTATTCAACCTGTCCTAGCAGAGCAAAGGGGACAAGGTTTTTACTCCAGACTGTTTCTGGTACCCAGAAAAGAAAACTCTTGGTGCCCTATCCTGGATCTGTCTATTCTCAACACCTTCGTGGTGGTTCCAAGGTTCAAAATGCTTAACTCTGCAACAGCTGCTTCCTATGCAAGCCAAGGACTCCTGGCTAGCCACTCTGGCCTTAAAAGAAGCTTATCTGCACATCCATATAAGGGAATCTTGCAGGAAATATCTGCATTTCAGGGCAGGCTGTATGCACTATCAGTTCTCTGCACTTCCCTTTGGCTTATCTACTGCACCCAGGGTATTCACAAAATGCCTAGCTCCAGCCATTGTATATTGCAGGCAGAGAAAAATTCAAATTTACTCATACTTGGACGATTGCCTGATTCAGGCAGACAGTCAGGAATTGCTACTCCAGCACCTGACATTTGTAAAGAGATTTCTAACTTCACTGGGGTACACAATCAACGAAACTATATCACATTTGGTACCCAGCCAACAGATTGTATTCCTGGGAGCAAGCTTGAACACAACTTCCCAGATGGCATTCCTCACTCCAGAAAACCAAATTTATTTGACAAACTACTTCAATCTACTGACCACCAAAACCCTGCTATCTGCAAGAAAAGTACTGCAAGCCCCTGGGTTCATGGCCTCATGCATTCTACTAATTCCATATGCAAGACTGCATATGAGGAAACTTCAGTGGTACTTAAAAAGTCTCTGGTTTCAACATTCTCAGGACCTGGAAGCAGTGATTCCTATCATTCCTTGCCTAAGGGCAGAGTTCCTTTAGTGGACAGAGGCCTGCTACCACAACAAAGGACTCCCTTTCACTCAACCCCCAGCCGCCCAAACCCTAACAACAGACGCATCAGACTATGCATGGGGGGGCTCACATGGCAGGACAATGCATTCAAGGCAAATGGAGCCCAAAGCAAATGCACCTGCGTATCAATCAAAAAGAAATGCTAGCTGTACAGAATGCTTTGTTAGCCTTCAAATGCCTTATTCTTCCAGGGCAACTATTGATAAAGATAGACAACACCACAGTTATGTGGTACATAAGCAGGAGGGAACCCATTCCTACCCACTCTGCATGTTAGCCATGGTTCTGTGGAACACAGCCTTGAGCAATCTGGTGCACCTGCAAGCTCAGTTCTTGCCAGGCAAACTACATTCACTGGCAGATGACTTAAGCAGAAATCTAATGGACCTACACAAGTGGAAACTGGAACCCAAATCATTCAGGTGGGTGGCACCAGAGGTGGACCTCTTTGCTTCCCCTCAGAACTATCAATTGAGAAAATATTGCACCAGAACTCCCCACAGCCAAGCATGGAAAGTGGATGCCCTGTCCTTTACATGGGGAAAACCTCTCAATCTATGCCTTCCCCCTCTGCCCCTCCATTTGAAGGTTCTGCTAAAGATCAAACAGGACAAGCCGAGGACAATCCTGATTGCACCAGACTGGCCAAGTCAGCACTGGTTCCCACTTTTGCACAGTCTAAAAGTACTGCCACCATGGCACCTGCCTCAGACCCCCTCCCTGCTGTCCCAGCAGGAGGGCCAGATTTTGCATCCTCAGCTACAAACCCTGGACCTAGCAGCCTGGCTCATCTCCTGAACCCCTCACAAGCAACCCTCAGTAGACAGGTGCTGGATGTCATCTTTGAGGCAAGGAGGCCTAGTACTAGAAAATCCTATTCAGAAAAGTGGAAAAGATACTGTTCTTGGAGCCAGTCTTAAGGAATGGACACAACTGTGCCCAGCTTATCTTGTGTACTAATTACTTAACAGAAATGCGCCACAAAGGCCTATCCTTCTCCTCAATTAAGATTCATGCCTCTACCATGTCGGCTCTTTATAATACTGAGCCCACCCCTCTTCTCTCATCCTCTGGTCAAACAGTTCCTGAGAGGAGCCAAAAATTTATGACCCCCCAGGAGAGCTCCCACTCCAGCCTGGGACCTTAACTTTGTATTGGAAAAACTCACGCTTCCACCCTTTGAACCTGCTGCCTCAGCTGAGTTAAAATTCCTCTCCTGGAAAACAGCTTTACTTCTAGCCATCACTTCAGCAAGAAGAGTGTCAGAATTGCAGGCCCTTATGGCCATGGAACCATTCATTATCTTCCATGCGGGCAGGGTTTCCCTCAGGACTTAACCCATCATTTATGCCGAAGGTGGTATCTAGGGTGGCTTTAAACCAATCCATTCATTTGCCAAACTTTTTCCCTAGTCCTCAGAATAAAGGGGAAAGGATTCTGCACTCCCTAGATGTGCACAGGCAGCTTAGGTTCTATCTGGACAAGACTAAACCTTTCAGGAAATCTGACCGGCTGCAAGTCAGCTTTGCTACAGGGACAGAGGGCAAGGCCATTTCAAAGCAAACCATTTCTAAATGGATAGCACACTGCATCCATTTCTGCTACAAACACCATGGGAAACCTGCCCCACAGTGGATCAGAACACATTCCACTAGGGCTACATCAAACCTCTACAGCATTTCTCAGGGGAGTCCCTACCAGGGACATCCTGGAACCTGCAACTTGGAGCTCTGTACACACATTCACCAAGCATTACCACTTGCCTATCTTTTCAAAATCCAGAGCTGGATTTGCCACAGCAGTCTTACAGGACCTGCTCGCCAGCCCTAATGCTTCTTGACTGCCTCCACCCATCCTCAACTTTGGGAATCAACCCAAATGTGATGACTGCAACAGTGAAACACAAAGAACATAGTACCTTTGTGTACACTTACCATAAATTTAGATGTTAGAGTGTATTCACTGTTGCAGTCCTGGTTACCCTCCCTCCAGACCCCTGACTTTTCAATACTTCTACCTGTTCTTTTCTGTTTGGTTATATCTTATAATATTGGTGTTTACTTTCTACTGGGGGTGTTCCACATCATGAAATTGCTTCCTATTGTGGGGGCTGCTGACATCTGGGGCAAGAAAAACTGATGGTAATGGCTTCGGCTGCATGTTTTATACCCCTGACAACCTGACGTCACAGAAGAAGTGATAGCATCCAACGCAGAAATCCCAAGACTCTGGTAGTCAGGCTGACTGAGGGCTACCTGCAGGCAGATACCCCAAATGTGATGACTGCAACAGTGAATACACTCGAACATCTACATTTATGGTAAGGGTACACAACTGTACTTTCTAAGCCACCCCTTATGGTAAGAACTCACAATGACTCACCTCTCCCACCCCCTCCCTCTGCCCACATTCACTTATCCCTAGGAAGCAAACTCTCCTTTCACACAAGCACCTGGGCCACCATTACCAAAGACCAATGGGTTCTGAACATAGTGTCTCAGGGTTACAAATTTTCCTTCGCCACCCTTCCAACCCCAGAAATGTTCCCAGATATACCACCAAACCAGTGGGCAGAGACTCCAAAGCAAATCCTTTCCCTGCTCTCTGAAGGCAGTAGAGCACGTTCCTGCAGAACAGATAGACCAAGGTTTCTACTCCAGACTTTTCCTGGTGCCCAGAAAAGAGGGCACCTGGCACCCCATCCTCAATCTATCCATTGTAAACGTCTTCCTGGTGATCCCAAAATTCAAAATGCTCACCCTCCAGCAACTGCTTACTCATACTCTCCAAGGACGTTTGGCTAGCCACCCTAGATCTAAAAGAGGCCTACCCCTCTGCATTCCTATAAGGGAATCGTGCAGGAAATATCTCCATTTCAGGGCAGGATCTCAACACTTTCAGTTCTCTGCGCTTACCTTTGGCTTATCCACTGCTCCCAGAGTTTTCACAAAATGTCTGGCTCCAGCCATTGCCTTTTGCAGACAAAGAAATATTCACATTTACCCATACTTACATAACTGCCTTATTCAGACAGACAGCCAGGAAAAGCTGCTCAAGAACCCTACCAACCTCCCTAGGTACACAATCAACGAAAAGAAATCCAAGCAGGTGCCCACCCAAAGGATTATCTTCCTGGGAGCAAGCCTGGACACAGCATCCCAGATGGCATACCTTACACCAGAGAAACTAATTTTCTTGACAGCCTACTTCTCTCAACTAGCCAGCAAGCCCCAGCTATCTGCAAGGAAAATCCTGCAAGCTCTGGGGTTCATGGCATCTTGCATACTACTCATTCCATATGAGGAAACTTCAATGGTAGCTAAAAGCCTTTATTGTCAACACTCTAAAGACATGGAAACTCTTCTACCTATAATTCCCTGCCTTAGAAAATATTTTCCTTGGTGGGCAGTAGCATGTTCCCACAACAAGGTACTGCCTTTCTCACCACCCCGCACTGCCCAGACCCTCACCACAGACGCATCAGACTATGCTTGGGGTTCACACCTGGACGGCAGGTGCATACAGGACCAATGGAGCCCGCAGCAAATCCTTCTGCACATCAATCAAAAAGAGATGACTGTACAGCAATGCCTTGATAGCTTACAAGCCCATTCCTTCTCCAGGGGCTCTGCTGATCAAGACAGACGACACCAGTGTAATGTGGTACATCAAGCAGGAAGGGACTCACTCCTACCCTCTATGCAGGCTGGCCATGACCCTTTGACACACAGCCTCTGCCATGCCACTACACCTGTTAGCAGAATTCCTGCCAGGCTCTCTCAACTCTTTGGCAGACCAATTAAGCAGAAATCTTCTGGACCCACACGAGTGGCAGCTCAACAGAAAAACCTTCACCTTTATAACTCAGAAATGGGGCACTCCAGAGGTCGACCTGTTTGCCTCCCACACCAACCATCAGTTCAGCAAATTCTGCACCAGGGAGCATCACTGCATGGCTTGGAAAGTGGATGACCTATCCTTCCCCTGGGTCAATCTATCGGTCTATGCCTTTCATCCACTACGTCTCATCCCCAACGTTCTGCTCAAAATAAAGGAGGAAAAACCAAGGACCATTCTTATAGCTTCAGACTGGCCACGGCAACACTAGTACCCCTCATGACACAGAGGGAAGGGAAATTCATGCATCGCCAATTGCAGACACTCAGTTTGGCAGCTTGGCTTATTCCCTAACACTGAATCAATCTGCCAACCTCAGTAAACAAGTTCTAGATGCTGTCCATGAGGCCAGACGCCCTAGCACCAGAAAGTCTTGTGCTGACAAATGGAAAAGGTTCTGCACCTGGATCCAGGCTAAGGGAGCCAATACAGCACAGCCCTCCCTCCCTCTCATCCTGGATTATTTAGCTGACCTACTAGACAGTGGCCTCTCTTTCTTCTCTATAAAAATTCATGCCTCTGCTATTTTTGCTCATTTTCCCATTGAGTAGCCCCTTTTCTCACCACCTTTGATCAAACAGTTCCTAAGAGAGGCTAGCAACTTGAGGCCACCAACTCCAGCTTGGGACCTTAACTTTGTATTGGAAAAGCTCACCCTGCCCCCTCTTCGAACCAGCTTCTTCTGCAGAGCTAAAATTTCTCTCCTGGAAGACTGCATTCCTTCTGGCCATCACTTCAGCCAGAAGAGTCTCTGAGCTGCAAGCGCTCATGGCTGTGGAACCCTTCATCATCTTCCATGCTGACAGGGTATCCCTCAGAACTAACCCATCCTTCATGCCCAAGGTGGTGTCCAGTGTGGCTCTTAACCAATCATTTCATTTGCCCGCCTTTTTCCCTAATCCCCAGAACAAGGAGGAAAGAATTCTACACTCTCTAGATGTGCACAGACAGCTCAGATTCTATCTAGACAGGACTAAATCCTTCAAAAAGTCAGATCAACTGCTGATTAGCTTTGCTACAGGGGCAGAAGGCAAACCCATCTCCAAACAAACCATCTCCAAATGGAAAGCACACTGCATCCATTTCTGCTACAAACATGGAAAGCCTCCCCCCAAGGAGGTCAGGACACACTCCACCAGAGCAGCCTCCACCTCTGCATCTTTCCTCAGAGGAGTTCCCACTAGGGACATCCTGGAGGCTGCCACCTGGACATCTTTTCACACTTTTACCAAGCATTACCACCTGCCTCTCTTCTCCAAATCCAGGTCAGGGTCTGCAGTCTTGCAGGGCATCCTAGCCAGACTCTAGTTTCTTTTACTGCCTCCACCCTTTTTCTCAGCTTTGGGAATCGACCCAAATGTGATGACTGCAACAGTGAAACACGAAGAACATAGTACAGTTGTGTACACTTGGCATAAATGTAGATGTTGGTGTGTATTCACTGTTGCAGTCTTGGGTTCCCTCCCTCCCTCCATCCCTCTTTATTCTCTTTCCTTACAAGGGACATATTGGTATTTATTTTCCACTGGTGGGGTTCTTCCACCAGAACCTGGCTTTTTTGGGGGGGGGCTCCTGACAGGTTGGGGCAAGAGAAACTGATGTAATGGCGTTGGCTACCTTACTTTATACTACTGACGACCTGACATCAGTCCTGGAGCGACAGCAACCAACGCAGAAATACTAAGTCTCTGGTATTTGGGCTGGCCAAGGTCTACCCTGGCAGGGATAACCCAAATGTGATGACTGCAACAGTGAATAAACTCTAACATCTACATTTATGGTAAGTGTACACCATTGTTCTTTTTTAACCTGGAAGACTGTCTTTTTAGTGGCCTTTACATCTGCCAGAAGTCTCAGACCTTTAAGCCCCATCTTCTAAGCCTCCTTATTGGATTTTTCATAAGGATAGGATATCCTTATGAACCAACCCATCCTTCCTTCCTAAGGTGGTGTCAGAATCCAATATTGGTCAAACTGTAAATCTTCCAGTTTTCTATCCAATTTTTACAAGCCAAGGTGAATATATGTTGTACCTGTTGGATGTTCATAGACAATTACATTTTTGTCTACATAAGACAAAACATTTCAGGAAATCATATTAATTTTATGTTTCTTTTTCGGATTCAAAATTGGGCAAACCAGTTACTAAAGGAACTTTACCAAAATGTTTATTTCATTTGTTTACAAAAAATTGGGTTTGTATGTTCCAAAACCTCCAAAAGCTCATTCTTTAAGGTGTATGGCAACTTCTTAAATATTTTTCCAGATTTTTCTTAGATGATATTTGTGCAGCTGCACATTGGGTAACCCTCATACCTTTATTGCTCATTACAAATTTCTCTAGGGGATGAGTAGCCTTCACTACAGTGCTCAGGAATATTCTTCCTTGAAGTCCTCCAGGGATTTAGGTAGCTGGGGGATCTCTCCCAACAGTTGAAGAATAAAGTTAAGTACTTACCATAATATTCCATCTGTGTTGACCATTTTCAGTCTTCCTCAACTTCCCTCCCTCCCTGCAAGCCCCTACCATTTTGACTTCTGGAAGGATTAGAAGAGGCTAAAGGAACCAGTGTTCCTTTATTTGAGCTCCAGTTACTGTTCTCGCATCTCTTTATATTTGTTAAATATTTTATACATTTAGAAGTCTACAAACATGATCTGATGTATGGTAGGGGACTAGTGTGTTATGGGTAAATGAGGAGCTCAAGAGTTTTGTGTTCCACGAGCTGGAAAAAGGGGCTGAGTAGGATTGGAGGGTCGGGTCCAAACCTAACAGTTGAGGAAGAATGAAAATGTACAACACAGATGGAACGTTATTGTAAGTACATAACTTTATTTTCTCTCTTCTTTTGAAATTGGCCAATGGCAATTACCACAAGCTTCTCCATGGACTGGAGCTACTCGTAAAAAAAGAAAACAAAACGGGTTGTTTGATACACTCCAACCAGAGATCACTAAAGTTGATTGCTTGGATGATAGTGTTTTGATGATACCTTTAAGTCACCTTTTTTCTGAGGACATGCAGCAGGTGCTAAAGGAGGCAAAATAAAAAGCAGCTACTAGAAAACCATGTACAGTCGAGAGTCGATTATTTGAATGTCAGTTATCTAAAACGTCAATTATCTGAACACACTTCCAAGGTTGTTGGGTAGGAAAAATCATAAAGTCTGAATATGTAAACATTATATGTATTTGCTTGTGGGTGTTTTTTAAGCTTTTAGCCTGCTCATGTTTGAAAAATATTCTTTGTTCTCCACTGGAATCGCTGATTGGTTGAAAAGTGTATGCCTGCGTGCAGAAAGATTTTAGAAGTTTTTTTTATCCAGTTCAATGTATGTTTGATTAACCGAACAGTTTGATTATCCATACTGCCCCATGTCCGAATTAGTTTGGATAATCGACTCTCTATTGTATGTCTAAGTGGAAGAGATTTTCTTGTTGCCATGCTAAGAGACAGGATCCATTTAAGGCATTGATGTCTCTGTAGGTAATTTGTGAGTTATCCTCTTGCCTTTTTTGCTCATCTGTCAAGATTCATCCTTTGACCATTTCTGCTTGTCTGCCCATAGGACACTTTCCACCCCCCCATTTCTGCCTGTCCTCAATTCAAGCTGGGGTTGGCAGGAGGTTTGCATATCTGTCTACCTAGAACACAGTGGCTCCTCCTGTCCTTGGGATCTTCATTATGTGCAACTAACACTTCAAGTTGAACCAGTTCATCGGGATGATTTGAGGTTTTTGACTTTGAAAACTGTTGTTCACTGCTCTGTGTTTTGTATGAAGAGCATATGAGTTTCAAGCTCTTATAGTGGGTTTAACCCTCCCTCATTTCCTCAAGGACATGGTTTCTTTGAAATCCTTCTTGTATACTTAGTGGATATAAAAAGTGTACACAACCCTGTTAAAATGCCAGGTTTTTGTGATGTAAAAAAATGAGACCACAATAAATCATTTCAGAACGATGTTCTTCATCTCACATTGCTGCAGTCCTTACTTATGGGTAGTCCGCTGTCCTCGGTCAGCCCGAATACCAAAGTATTAGGCTGACGTCTGTCATGGGCGCCTAGATCTGACATCAGAGCGTCAGGGTATAAAGGCGCATGACCGACGTCATATCCTCAGTCTTTTTTGCCGCATGGTCCGATGCAGAAGCAGCGTTGCAAGTGCTGTTCGGCATTCTGAAATTTTTCGTTTTCGGAGTTTCAGACCGATACCAAGTTTGGCTAAGTACCCGTTAGAATATTTTTGTTTTTCTTGCCTCAGTTACTTACCGGATGTCAGAAAAAGTGAATAATTGTATTTCTTGTGGGAAACAGATACCGCATAGGGATTACCACTCGCTTTGTATTCCTTGTTTGGGACCGGAGCACGACGTAGTCGGGTGTCGGTTTTGTGCTAGGTTTAATAAGCGCACTATAAAACGGAGGTTAGATTGCGCTAGGTTAGTCTTTGGCAAGAGGTGTAATTATAATATGCCGTCGGATGTTCCGGCCTGCTTCTACTAAGAAGCGCAAAGACAAATCTTTAAAGCCTAGGCAGGATGATTCGTCCATTTCGGACGCTGGACCTTTAGAAGCTACAGCTGAACAGGTGGATCCGGCTGAAGTTTGTTGAGTCCCAGGGGGAAACTTTGTTTTACAAGATGTGGCCTCTCAGGAGGCAGGTCAGGCTGAAGGGGCCTCTCAGGTTTCTATTCTCCCTTCTATGCCTAAGGTGGTTAGGCCTTCTGCTACTGTTTCTAAGGCTCCTTCTAAGGGCAGGTCTGTTTTGCCTTCCTCTGGTGTCAGTTCTGGTTCTTCAGGGTCTGTGCCTAAAAAGCACATGCTTAGAATGGCAGAGGATTTGATTACTTTAATTAGAGGTTCTATGCCCCCTCCTGATAAGAGGCCCAGGATGGAGCCAGAGTTGGAAAGTTTGGAGCAGGCCTCAGATGATTCAGAGTCTTCTGCTGAAGACATTCAAGATTTCCTCCTTATTCTGATTCTGATGCAGAGGATTCCACTCCTTCTGCTTCTCCTCCAGAGGATTTTTCATTTTCAGAAACTCTGCATTCCATGAGGGAGCATTTTAAGTGGGAGGGACAGGATTACTCTGATTCACGGAAGAGGCTTAGGGAGTTCTTGTTTTACCACATCATAGACCCTTAGCTATACCTCCGGTTTTGGATGTTGTTTCAGATGTTTTCTCGAAGCTTCCCTTAATCCAGATTCTGTGCCTCCTGCCCCAGTTAAACCGGACAGGTATTACAGGGTGCCTGAGGCTCATAAATATCTGTATAAGAGTCCTAGGGGACCCAGAAACTATTAGTCAGGGGCCTAAGGGTGTTAGAGCCTCTGTTGTTAAGAATCCGGTTCCTCTGGATAAGGAAGCTAGAGCTTTGGATAGATGGGGTAAGAAGGTGTATACCTCTTCTACTTTAGCAATGAGAGCTTTGAACTGCCAGTTTCATATGTTGAAGTATCAGAATTTTCTCCTTTCTCAGCTAAGATCTAAAGTGGATGCTTTGGCAGAGGGCATAGAGTGTAAAGAATTGCAGGATTTAGTGCATGTTTCTGAACAGGTGGGTAAGCACTCTTTGCAATGTGGTTTTGATGCTTTACAGGCTTCTTCTAGGGTGGCTGCCACTGGTTCAGTTATTCGTAGGCACGCCTGGCTTAAGGATCAGAATTTGTCTGAGCATGTTAAGTCTAGAATTCTGGATGCCCTTTACAGTCTGAAGTTTTGTTTGGTCCTCCTGTGGAGTCAGTCTTAAAGAAAATGGAAGACAAGGCTAAGTCTATGCAGACTGTTAAAGATTTTTTGCAGGTACAACCTCCAAAGTTTAGTAGAAATTGGCCTACTAAGGGGTAGACGTACCCTTCTTCTGATTCTCAGTCTAGGGGTAGATCTAGGCGTGGTAGGGGCAGAGCTCAGAGTACCTTCAGGCCGAGACAATGGAGTTCGCCTGCTCAATCTGCTGGTGAGGGCAGGGGCCAGTACTTTCGTAAACAGGCCCAATGACCTGCATTTTCAGCTGCCAGATTCTTCTTGCCTGGCAGCTCCTTTGGGAGGAAAGTTGGCTCTTTTCAAGCAAAATTGGCATTTAGTCACCCAGGACAAATGGGTATTGGACATTATAAACCGAGGTTACAAGTTCTATTTCCACACCATGCCTCCTTTCAAAGGCATGCCAGACGTCCCTCCTCGGCAAAGGATAGAGGCTCACAGACAAATTTCTTTACTTCTTCAAATAGGAGCTATACAGCCAGTTCCTCTGTCAGAAGTGGGCCTAGGATTTTATTCTCGCCTGTTTCTAGTTCCAAAGAAAGGGAACACGTGGAGACCAATTTTGGATTTATCTATCCTCAACACTTACCTGGACATTTCAAAGTTCAAGATGCTGACTTTACAACAACTTTTACCTCTGTTGGGAAAAGATCACTGGATGGTTACTCTGGATCTCAAAGAGGCTTACCTTCATGTTCCTATCAGACCCAGTTGCAGGAGGTACCTGCGTTTTCGGGCTGGAAATTTACATTATCAGTTCTCTGCATTGCCCTTTGGCTTATCTACTGCGCCCAGAGTGTTCACAAAGGTTCTGGCTCCAGTGATAGCATTTTTCAGACTAAGAGGAATACAGATTTATCCTTATTTGGACGACTGCCTGATTATTGCACAAGAAAAGGACAAACTTCTTCATCATCTACAGTATGTGATGGCAGTGTTAAGATGCCTAGGGTATTCTGTGAACGAAACAAAGTCCAGTCTAGTACCCTCTCAGGACATGTGCTTTCTGGGTGTGAGACTGAATACAGCTTCCCAGATGGCCTTTTGACCCCGGACAAACAAAGAAGCCTTTCTCTTTATTTCCAGCAAATGTCTCTACGGTCCAGGCTGACTGCAAGGACAGTCCTTCAAGCCTTGGGGTTCATGGCATCTTGTATTCTGGTGCTTCCCAATGCCAAATTGCATATGAGGAAGCTTCAATGGTATCTCAAGAATGTGTGGACACAGCACTGCCAAGATCTAGACACTGTCATTCAGATAATACCTTGCATTCAGAAGGAGTTTTGTGGTGGGCTCAGGAATGTCACCTAAACAAGGGACTCTCTGTGACCCGCCAGAGGCGAGTCAGATTCTAACGACAGATGCCTCGGACAAGGCTTGGGGAGCACACCTCAATGGAAAATGGGTGCAAAACACGTGGCCTGTCAAACTCCAACATTTGCATATCAACTTGAAGGAAATGTTAGCAGTCCAGTTTGCATTGATGGCTTTCAAAGATTTACTTCACCCAGGGCAGGTGTTGATTCAAACAGACAACACTACTGTCATGTGGTACATCAACAAGCAGGGGAACCCATTCTTACCCTCTTTGCAGGCAAGCGATGATTCTGTGGGAAACTGCTCTCAATCTACACCTCAATCTTCAGGCAAGGTTTCTACCAGGAGCACAGAACTCCTTAGCAGATGTATTGAGCAGACAAATAGTGGATCCTCACGAATGGAAATTGGATCCTCATGTATTTCAACAGTTGACAGTGTTATGGGGAACTCCAGACATAGATCTGTTCGCTTCTCCACTAAATTACCAGTTGCCAAAGTTTTGCACAAAAATGTTTCATCACACAGCTTGGAAGGTGGACGCTCTATCATTCAGTTGGAACAATCTGCATGTATATGCCTTTCCACCTCTGCCTCTTCTTCCCAAGGTACTTTTGAAGGCCAGACAAGACAAGCCAACCATGATTTTGATAGCACCGGATTGGCCTCGACAACACTGGTACCCACTACTGAGGAGTTTAGTACGAGAACCTCCATGGCCTCTGCCTTTGATTCCGCACCTTTGTCACAAGAGGACAGTCACTTCCTCAATGTCAAGATTCAGTCTCTGCATCTAACAGCCTGGCATATTCTGTTTTAGACTCTGGAGGGTCTCAGCTTCCACAACAAGTTTTGAATGCTATTTTGGAGGCCAGGAGGCCTAGTACCAGGAAAGTTTACGCTGATAAATGGAGGAGATTTTTATTTGGAGCAAAGGAAAGGACTTTGATGTCTCCAAACCTGATTTAAGTGTTGCTCTTCAATATCTTACTGAGTTATTGGACAAGGGTTTGTCTTTCTGCTCAATAAAGGTTCATGCTGCAGCCATTTCTGCTCACTATGATTGTGACCCTCCTTTATTCTCTCATCCTTGGTTTAAGCAATTTCTTAGAGGGCAAGGAATATAAGACCCCCATAGAGCTCCTACTCCTGCTTGGGATCTCAATTTTGTGTTGGAAAACTTACTCTACAACCTTTTGAGCCTGCAGCTACTGCCGAGTTAAAGTATTTGTCATGGAAAACTGCTTTTTTGTTGGCCATTACCTCTGCAAGAAGGGTTTCTGAATTACAGGCCCTCATGGCAGTGGAGCCTTTCCTGATTTTTCATAAGGATAGGGTATCTTTGCGTACTAATCCTTCCTTTATGCCTAAAGTGGTTTCTAGTGTGGCCTTAAATCAAACTATTCATTTGCCTACTTTTATGCAAACCCCAAAATAAAGGGAGAAAATTTTGCATACTTTGGATATTCACAGGCAGTTGCGTTATTATTTGAGCAGAACCAAGGAGTTCAGACAGTCTCAGCAATTGTTTGTTTCTTTTGCTTTGGGTTCACAGGGTAAACCTGTTTCAAAACAAACTATTTCTAAATGGATTGGGTTTTGTATTTCTTTCTGCTACTCCCATCAGGGTAAGGAGATTCCTGCTGGAATCAGGCCTCATTCCACTAGGGCTACTGCTACTTCTACGGCCTTTCTAAGGGGGTAGCTACAAAAGACATTTTGGAGGCAGCTACTTGGAGTTCAGTGCATACCTTTTCTAAACATTACCACCTTCCTCTTTATTCTAAGTCTAGGGCTGGATTTGCCACTGCAATTTTACAGGGCATTTTAGCGGCCCCTAATGCTTTATGATTTTTACCATCCTCCCTTTCCCGTTGCTTTGGGATTCTACCCATAAGTAAGGACTGCAGCAATGTGAGATGAAGAACATAGTACAGTTTTGTACCTACCATAAATGTAGATGTTCGAAGATCCACATTGCTGCAGTCCAATTTACCCTCCCTCCTTCCCCACTGTAGTTTGACTTGGTGCTATGCTTTAGGTGATGGTTGTTGTTGGGCATGTTTTTGGGAGGTATTCTGTTTTTGGCTGTGGCCTTTCTGGTTTGGCCTTCTGACATCTGGGGCAAGAAAAGACTGAGGATATGACGTCGGTCATGCGCCTTTATACCCTGACGCTCTGATGTCAGATCTAGGCGCCCCATGACCGACGTCAGCCTAATACTTTGGTATTCGGGCCGACCGAGGACAGCGGACTACCCATAAGTAAGGACTGCAGCAATGTGGATCTTCGAACATCTACATTTATGGTAGGTACAAAACTGTACTTTTCCCACCTTTAATGTGAGCTTTAACCTTTATAATTCGATTGAAAAAGAAACAAATCTGTTAGGGGAAAAAAAATATAAAAAATAAAGTACAATAAGCTGTTTGCATAAGTATGCACACCCTTAAACTAATACTATGTTGAAGCATTTTTTGATTTAATTACAGCATTCAGTCTTCTTGGGTAGAAGTCTATCAGCATGGCACATCTTGACTTGGCAATATTTGCCCACTCTTCCTTGCAAAAGCACTCCAAATCTGTCCGACTGAGAGGGCATGTCTTGTGCACAGCTCTCTTCAGGTCACCCCACAAATGTTCTATTGGATTTAGGTCTGGGCTTTGGCTGGGCAATTCCAAAACTTTAATTTTCTTCTGGTGAAGCCATTCTTTTGTTGATTTGGATGTATGCTTGGGGTCATTGTCATGCTTAAAGGTGAAATTCCTCTTCAGCTTTCTAGCAGATGCCTAAAGGTTTTGGGCCAAAAGTGACTGGTATTTGGAACTGTTCATAATTCCCTCCTCCTTGACTAAAGCCCCAGTTCCAGCTGAAGAAAAGCAACCCCAAAGCATGATGCTGCCACCACCATGCTTCACCATGGGGATGGTGTTCTTTTGGTGATGCAAAGTGTTGTTTTTGCGCCAAACGTACCTTTTGGAATTGTGGCCAAAAAGTTCAACCTTGGTCTCAGACCATAACACATTTTCCCACATGCCATTGGGAGACTTGATGTATTGTTTTGAAAATTTTAGCCGGGCCTGGATGTTTTTCTGTGCAAGAAAAGCCTTCCGTCTTGCAACCCTACCTCATAGTCCAGACATATGGAGAATACGGGAGATTGTTGTCACATGTTGTACACAACCAGTACTTGCCAGAAATTCCTGCAAGCTCCTTCAATGTTGCTGTATGTCTCTTAGCTGCCTCCCTGACCAGTTTTCATCTGGTCTTTTCATCAATTTTGGAGGGACGTCCAGTTCTTTGCAACGTCACTGTTGTCCCATATTTTCTCCACTTTTTGATGGCTGCCTTCACTGTGTTCTATGGTATATCCAATGCTGTGGATATTTTTGTACCCTTCTCCTGACTGATATCTTTAAACAATGAGATCCCTTTTGATGCTTTATAAGCTCTCTGCGAACCATGGCTTTTGCTGTAGCAGGCAATTGAGTAAATGTCAGGAAAATCCTACTAGGACAGCTGAACTTTATTTGGGGTTAATCAGAGTCTCTCTAATTGATGGCATGTGTGCACCCAAGAAGACTGAATACTGTAATTAAATCAAAACATGCTTCAACACAGTATTAGTTTAAGGATGCACTCATGCAACCAGCTTATTGTACTTTTTTATTTTTTATATTTTTCCCCTAACAGATTTGTTTGTTTTTCAATTGTATTGTGCAGGTTATAGGTCGCATTAAAGGTGGAAAAGTTTAGAAATTATTTATTGTGGTCTCATTTTTTTTATATCACAAAAACTTGGCATTTTAACACGAGTGTGTACACTTTTTATATCCACTGTAGTTATTTCAATTTTTACCTTGAGACAATCTATCAATCTCCCTGTTTTCTTTCCAAAACCTAAAAACAAGGGAGAAAGAAATCCTACATTCTCTGGATGCCTATAGGTAGCTCAGATACTGTTTGGGTAGAAAAAAATCCTTCAGGAAGGCTGATCAGTTCTTTGTCTTGTGTGCTTGCATACCTTGAAGCCTTACAGACTTTTTCCATTGTTCATTTGTAAATTATTTCCATTTTCTTTTCCCAATATTTTCTAGCCTCCTGTGATTGATTCTTATAGATTGTCTACATTAGAGCATTGCTGCTGTAACTGTCATATATGGGAGGATAACATACTTATGGCCAGTCTCCAAGTACAATAACTATTGTAACAAATTTCCTGAATGCTATGTTATGATCCTCAGCTTCAGAATGCACCAGGCTGACAATTCCAGATATAACGGCACATGTACAACTTTATCTTCATGTGCATTAGTCTGACTCCATCATGCAGAAGGATTGAGCCCTGACTGTGACTTGGGTGAGCAGGGTTTGATTAGTAGCCCTGGGCCAGACAGAGAGGGGACAGGTAAATGGGTATGGCCTGCTCACCTCCCCATGCTTGCATGCATTTGGCTGTACATTCTCCCTACTGGAGACCAGAGAAGCCACCCCTCAGGCTATGGGGGGGGGGGTATGCTGCTAGGAAGCAGTGCCCTTTGGAAAATTGAGAAGCATCCTCTGTTGTGAGTGCCATTGCATGGCCCCTCCTTTGATGGCCACCTGGCTGATGACTCTTCTCTGTTGTCTGTTGAGGGTAACCTGTTGACTGATATGAGCAAGGCAGGGCCTGAAGGTTGTCAGGCAGTGAGGACAAAACCACAAAAAATTGTTTTAGTGATATACTTTTCTTTACTGCATATGTATCTAAATTCTGAATTGAAGGGTGGTCATAATTTCAATACGTCTAAATCAACATTAGGCAAAATATAGTCATTTTAATTCTGATGTAATGGAAGCACATGAAGGAAATACTCTAGGCCATTCTTGTATTCTGTGCACACAGCAAAATTTCATCAAATCAACCTTCGTAAAAATTAAGTGTAATGCAAAATAACAGTGTTAGTGAAGGGCTTTGAAGCCATTCAGTGCATAAGTGTTAACGGTCATATCTCATTCCTCCTTTGTCTTTTATTTAAGAAACTTTCATACAGTAATGAGGAGGTATTCAGCTTACGAAATGCACAACACTGTATTTTGTCTCACAACCTTAATAGTGTGAAAGCACAGCATTTTAGTCATTGCATGTTTCGAATCAATGCCATGTTTTTTCATGGTATATTGATTGGATTTTTATTTAACTTCTGATGTAATGACAACCCAATAAAGTATTGCAGATCATTATTCTCTGCATACTGAGCAAAGTTAGTCATAACACCAGAAATAGAAATCAAGAGTAATACATAATTTCAGACCGTGACAGCAAAATCGCATGAAGATCCGAGATTTGTGTATAAAAGGCCATACTTCAGCCCCCTTGGAAATTTTATTATGAAACTTTCAGGTAGTAGTGATTTATTTTTTAACACTAAAATGAACTTGACTGCTCTTGTGTTCTCTATGGTTTCAGTGCAGCTCGACATTGAATTTAGCACCAGTGGTCTGGCTGCTTGAAAGCATAGTATTTTAAGCATGGCGTGTTATAGTTTGAAAAAATGTTTATTTTGGTGGTGTAAATTATTTGTATTTCTGGAGTAATGGCAATTCAGTATTGAACTGTTGCAGACCATAAGTGCACTTTGCACACTGAGCCAAACACAATGGAAACCAATATGACTGTGAAGACATATGAACTACTGTGTCTGATACATATATAGAAGGGACTACATGATAGTTCCCCTTGGACATTAGATTATGAAATTAGCAGGCAGTAACAACAGGGAGGATATTAACAAATACACACGCAATATTACTATTTTTCCCACACAGATATCCTTGCAGCCTAATACTGAATTTGTCCTAATAATTCTTGTTGCTACAGACTATAGCAGTTTAGCTTTTAAATCTGAAATTTCAATAAAAATTATATACATTTTCTCTGGCAAAAAATGTGTGCATGTATATATTATTTATATTTATATGTGCGTACGTGTGTGTGTGTATATATATATATATATATATATATATATATATATATATATATATATATATATATGTATATAGAGAGAGAGAGATGGATATTGATATATTACTTGTTATAATAAAAATTGTGCTTGTATATTCTGAGCATTCCTTTCAACTAGCCTTGTGTCCTTGAGTAAAGGTCACATAATCCCACACTGGATACCTGATATAATATCAGACTGTGCAACGGAAAATCCCTGAAAAACTAGATTTGCTTGCATTATACGAGTTCACATGTCTGTGCCTGAGTTAGTACATATTAAATTCGGAATTCTAATTAAGATGCTTGTGCATCAAACACAGTCAAGACTGACATTCTACCAAAACAATTTTACTTTCAATCTTGATGTATAAGATAGTACAGTGCCTTTTTCAGTACATGGAATTTTTGCTTTACCCAATATATAACAACAGAAATGTGACATGCTCAGTAAATTAAAGCTTGACTTTTTTTCTGGTGTAATTAACACAATTTTAGTTTTATCCTGCCTTTTGAACAGAGGTCAGATAGCTTCCAAGTGAAAAATGGATATAATGCCAGACTTTGAGAATGGCTCATCTGAAACAGTGGATTTGCTGCCTATATATGAGACCATATATCAGTTCATAGTAAAAACATTCAGGTAATTCTAATAAGATATATAGGGACAGACATACAAAAATGCCATTTTATTCGCAAAGATTTTAATGCATTTGATTCCTGACTTGCATAGCTGCATACTTCCTTTGTCAGTACCACATAGGTGGCAGCCCCTTTAATACAGAAGAGGTAATAAGAGATCTGGGGACCCAGGTAGATAGTAATCTCTCCTTTGACAGTCATATTGCCATAGTAGTTAGGAAATCCTTCTATGTGGCCCATCTAATTACTAAAGGGTTCGCATCTAGAAATAAAGAGGTTATAGTGCCCCTCTACTCGTCACTCATTAGACCCATCATAGAGTACAATGCCCCATTTGGGATGTACCTCACAAGACACTTCCAACAGCTGGAAAGACCACAAAAGTACCTCACCAAGAGGATTACTGGTCTCAAACATATGTCCTATGCAGCCCGACTGAAAAAACTCTGGCATATCGCTTACTCAGAGGTGATCTCTGCCTGACTTAACAAAGCCATGTCCAACTCGGAATGGACATGCTCCACCTAAAGAAATCTAAGTCACTGCGAGCCACGTGCTCTAGTGAGCTAAACCTCGCCATAACAATAAATAGAAAATGCTGGAGGGATAGATTCCTGTCACAGAGACTCCCCATGCTTTGGAACAAAATTCCAAATTACATCAGGCAGAGCCCCTCACTAACACTCTTGAAGAGAAACCTTGACGAGTGGATGGGTAACGGAAAATGCACCCCTGGGATCACTTCATTGGCTCTGCTTGACAGAGGATCAGTTAATCAATGGGGTGGTGAAAGCCGACACACTGACTAGGCTTATAAATTCCCTCGGGCAGATAGCCTAGTACCTACCTATGAACCAGTACGTGGATTTTAAACTTCACACTATATGCAGTGATAGAAATATTGGCTTGCCTTGTAAAATGATGATGATTTTTTTTTTTTACCTTCTGATGTAATGATAACACAGTTAAGGTGTCATTCTACCATTTGAAGAGTTTTATGCTGACATCTGTAAGTGCAATGCAAACTTTCAGCCTGACTCATTATATCAGCTAAGCACAGGTTCATCGATTGGTACTAGGCTAACTGCCCTTGTGGGCCATTTTAAGCCCAGCCAATTCTGTGTGAGAATCAAACCCTGCACCTTGTGTTTGTAAGGTAAACACCCTACCAGTTATGACAACCTAGGTCTGTTGTCAGTGACTATTAGTGTATAGTTATACTTTTAAAGCAGTTGACATTTTTGTAGTGAAATTTTTAGACCATGTATTTTATTTTCCTTTTGTTTAATGGGAAGGTCTGACTGGGCATAACCCATTTTCAACAGAGGCCCATGGAGAAAATCTCTGTATCGACAGTAAAATGAAGTAAGAGTGTAATAGTGGATATAATAATACACAAAAGAAAATAGAATAATAACATTTTGAATAAAGAAATAATCTGACATTCATTAGTAATTGTCTGGATAATATCTGGGACAGATTCAAGACCGGGATATATTGGTTTCATTGTTTGGGCAAATCTGTAGTACATGTTGTAATTTGGTATACTTGGGTAAGTGGTCAAGCTTGCAAGTTTGATGTAGTGGTCTGAGTAGTTTGAGGTACGTGTGTGGTAAGAGAATAAGAATTATGACTGATATTTTTAAGGTAGAAGTTATGTGAATATTTAGTTCTAAACTGCTGCTAAATTGTATTTTTTTTTTTTTTTTTTTTTTTTTTTTTTTAAGTCCATATTTAAATTTGTATGTTGCATTTGATTGCCACAGTTGCTGTTAATGCTTTTCCCCTTTAGCATTTCAGATATTGGCAGACATAAATTTCTAGAGCAAAGATAGTGTTACAAAAGCATAACATAGTTGTGATTTTATGTATTATGAATCTACATCGCTTTTGAGAAAAAAAAAACCCATCACATTGTGCCTTTTAAGTTCAATTCAACAAACAGGCATTTTAATTAGGGAAATAGGTAAAATTCTTGGTAACAAACTGAGAGCCAAAACATAGGTTTACGTATTCATTATATTTCTAAAATACAGCAAACATTAAGTTCCTTTTTTCATATATATCTTCCGTTTCAGTGGAATGTTCAACTTCTGCGAGGATTAGGGTACACCATCATTGATTGTGAAGTCACATAGACATAATTAATGCTTTGCTCCCAGAGAGAGGTATTTCTTTCCCAAATAAGACATGACAGTGGTCATTCAGCATTGATGGTCCTTTATTTTTGTACATAGCCCATCCCTCAAAGAGCATACCAAATTCTTCACACTTCTCATGTCTCAAGAAGAAAATGGTCATAATGCTCATAGTAATATAATTCAGCTTGTTGCTGCCAGATAGTGTCCCATAGCAAGCCAGATCAGTGATCATTTGGCAGTGTATTTTCACACATGGCATGCCTCCTCACTCCTACCCCAAAAGACAGTCACATTATTTGTATACCTCTAATGTCTGATATGTAGTTTAGTTTAATTTATGTATTTTATTATTAAGAAAGTGAAATAATTAATGACCACAGTATTGTATTTTAACTTGTTGCTTTTGAATGGATATACACTGCCACCCACAAGCAGTGTCTGATCATGTAATTGCTCTCTGCTGTCATGCACACTGTTTCTTGCCACAACAAGGACTGTTAGTTTCACTCTACATTTTTGATGCATGATTTTGAAGAATGTAGAAGACATAGTGGCCTCAGTAATGAATTTCAGCTTGCTCCTAGACTCAAGACATTGCCCATAGCCAAGCCATATTAGCCATCATCAGATCAGTCATTAGTGAGTTATTTATTTGTATTTCACTGGGGAAGAGCACCAATACATATGGACTTTTTTCAGACTCTGCCCGGAAGTACTGTTTGAGTAAGTGGCCTACTCAGTCACATAGTAATCAAATGGAGCTGAATCAAATCTTTGACCACTAAAAGTGGCTTAATACCTTGTATCAGTCCTTTATGCTGTCAGACATGAGATCATTTAACTGGTGAATGCTCACACACACACACACACACACACACACCTTGCCTTCCTACCTGGAAAAGATAACCGCCTTCTGCATACCCATCAAATATTATATTAAGATGAAAGAAAAAGAATTAACAGCCACATAATGTAATTCAGCATGTTGAGCTTTCCTGTTCAAGCTGTAGCGACCAACATTTCATTTTGATTACCTGACTGTCCTTTGCTTTTATCCATAAACTGTCTTCAGGTAAACAGATGGCTGCATCTGATTATCTGCACTGTGTGGTCACCAAAAAGAGGTATAAATGGCCATAGTAAGGTATTTTAGCTTTCTGCTATAGTTGCACCATCTCAGTATCTATAATAGAAAAAAAAATCAACAAACTCTGTACATGACAGCATGTACAGCAGTATATTGAAGTATGTGAGAGAGAGAGGTCACTGAATCACTTCAGTACATATAATACAGAAGTAGTAGTAATACTCGATGCATAGAAAGGACTTAAAAAAACAGGTAAGCTACATCCTAGTTAATGTCTGTAAAAGACTCTAAGGCCCTATAGTAAATAAGTAGTTGTTGCATGTTATTTTGAATTTTCTGCCTGTCTCACAGTGGCAGCAAGTTAAAATTGCTCGACTCCGAACACCATATCTGTATTTTTCCACCAGTTCTGGCTGATGGCACCAGCATGCCACTTCTCCCCAAACTATTGATGTTCCTCCATTTCATTGTTGCAGTATTCATTACAGTATGGATCCCCTGACAAGGATATCTCAACATTCAGCCAGTATACCAACATGTTTATGTTACTTTAAGGTACACTGTATGTCACACGTATGGTCCCCACGTAAATTGTAGGGCATAAAGATGATGTCCATAATTGCCAATCTCAGAACTTTTGTTGCCAGTCTGTGTTCCATCTTTTGTTTGGTCTGAATGCCCACTTTGTTTTCTGGCTCACCAAGCCATTTCAGATAAGTGCCCTGTTGGGGTTTTTTTGCTCTTATCTTTTTTGTTTTTGTGTGTTTGTGGAGTTCATGTCATCCAGAAAGGGTAAATGCCAGTGTGGGATACAGATTCCCCATAAATATACTCATGAGCAGTACTCATTGGCTCTTCCCATAACTGTACATCTTGTTATATTTGTTGGGCGTTCATTCCAAAGACTCTATAGTCATCTTTCCTCTCTGGCCTTGTAATTTGAGAACCAATATATTAAGCTTTTAGTAAAAGACACCATGGAAGGAACTTCCTGCTCTGAGTACCTTGCTGGCTAGGCTTACGTAGGCCCTTGGGCCGATAGCCTAGTACCTACCTATGAGTGTCAGCTGTCTGTGAAGAAAAAGGCCAAGAAATTTAGCTCCGAGTTTTCTGCTGTGCCACCTGTGGATGTCTGTGCTGAGGCTTGTGAAAGCCTGGAGAATCACTCAACTCTACCATTAGATTCCTCTGCCATGACCATTTTGGAGGCCAGCATGGATCCAACCTCTCGCACAAATTCTGGTTAGAGACAAAGTTCCGACTACAGTTATTGAATGCTGTTTGGTGTCTGAGTCTTATAAATTTTAGAAGGCGGATGTCCTTTTGAAAAAGAAACAAAAAAATAAAGCATGTTTCTCTGGCCCCTAAGGACCCTCTGAGTGAATGGCAGCATTTCACTCTGGTTATTTAATGCTGTTATGACTCTGAAATCTCCTCATGGAGTTTATCCCCCCGTGGTCCTTTACTTCTTTTAAAAGACCCAGGGAGCAGGGATTCTTTTGAGGAGGTGGATTCAGATGAAGAATCTCTTGCCTGTTCATCTCAGATTTCCTCTCCTTTAGAGTATGTGTCTGCAGAAGAGGAGTGCAGAAGTCCTGATACTCCTTTCAAGGAGATTTATTTTGGAGACGCAATCTCTAGAGTGACGGGGTTCTTTAAATGGGATTGTGTTCAGGTTTTTGAGTTTCAGAGGAGGTACTACGAGCTTTTGCAAATAGACTCTCCTAGACCTTCTGCTGCTCCTCCTGTTTTGGCTGTATTATTGGATGTTTTTCTGCTGAATCTAAGGTTCCAGAATCCCCTCCTCCTGCCCCAAGAAACCTGATAGGTTTTATAGGGTGCCTAAGAACTGCAAATTTCTCTGTAGATGTCCTCCTGCTGACTCCTCTGTGGTGTCTGGGGCATCTGACAAGCCATCTCAGTTACTGCTTTCTACAAAGTTACTTCCTTCTGATGAAGACAGCAGACCTATGGCAAGGCTAGGTAAGAAATTGTATACCTCTGCTGCCTTGGCTTTTAGGTCCATCAATTATCAGACCCATATGCCCAGATATACTTTGTCTCTTCTTTCTCAAGCCTGTCTGGTAATTTTCGAGCTCCCTGACTGTGGAAAGATTTCTGCTGTTTCCCTGCTAGGTACTACTTCCCAGGTGGCTTGCCATTTATTAAGTGTAGCTGTGATGCAGCAGAGGCTTTCTCTAGAGCTTCTGCTTTTGGTTCTGTGATGAGGAGATACTCCAGCTTTCATCCTTTGCCTGATGACATTAAAGCTAAGTTGATGGATACACGTCTAGACAACAAATACTTGTTTGGTGAAGCTGCTGCTGATTTGTTTAAGTCTCTTCAGGATAAGGGCAAGGCCTTGCAGGAATCTAAACATGTTTTTGTTTCCCCTGTGCCTAAATTTCAGAGAAATTACCCTAATAAGCAGGCCTTTGTAGGCAGTTCCCCCCCCCCCCAAGGGTGATAAAGGTGGGAAGTGGGCTCCTCCTGCTAAAGCTACCCAAACTACTTTGATTCAGAAGTCTCCTTTTCCTGGCAAACCAAGTGCTGACTATCAAGTTCCTCTCAGTCACATTCCTCTTTCACTTTGTCTTTCTCTATCCTTTCCTGTATGGTTAAAAACTACTCAGGATTCCTGGGTTCTGTCCATTATCTGCCTAAGGTAGTTCTTGGTCTGGAAATCTCTTCCCCTTTTTATGGGCATTCCTCAGCCCCCTCGGGAGCAGTTGGCCTTCTTTCCAGGGGTACTTCAGGATCTTTTGACTTTGGAAACTATTCAGGAAGTTCCAGTTTCCCAAAGGGGAAAGGAGTTCTACTCCAGAATGTTTTTGGTTCTCAGGAAGGAGATCTATTCTGGATCTCTTTCACCTAAACACGTTTCTGAAAGTCCTTTCTTTTTCAAACTGGAACTTTTAGTGATGGATTTAGCAGTTGACTCTCAGTTCAGGGTATAGGTACACCTGAAATGGATTATTTTGCCTCCCCTTTGAGCAGACAACTTGCTCTCTTGTGCCAGAGTCTCAGGTTCTGTTGTCTGGAAGGTGACTGCCCTGTCTTTTTCTTGGAAGGGGATTTTTTTATGCCTTCCCTACCCTTCTCCTTATTCCAAAAGTCCTTTTCAAAATATAACAGGATGCAGACATAATCTCGTTCGTGACTCCCTTTTGGCCAAAACAGCATTGGTTTCCTCTTCTGCATTTAGCCAGGGGCAATTATCAGACGTTACCGCACAGTGTGGACCTACTCATGCAAGACAAGGGATCTGTCACCCATCCCCACCTGTCCACTCTTCAGCTGACACTGTGGGTGATAAGATTTTGATTCCTCACAAACACCTTTTTTCCTGAGGACATGCTTAGGGGCTTGCAGGAGGCCAGGAAACCCACTACTATAAAATCCTACTTATGCAAATGGATGAGGTTTTCTGTTTGGTGTCTTTCTCATAACCTGGATTCACTTTCTATGGATGTTCCTTTGGTTCTCTCTTCTCTATGAACTGCTAAAATACTGGATTTGCTTATTCTTCTGTTAAGGCCCACTTATCAGTTATCTCTGCTTGTCTGCCTTTATCGCCCCCTTTAGCTTCTAGATTTGAAGCTAAACAATTTCTTAAAGGCTTCCTTCATATTATGCCTCCCAGGAAGCCTGCTCCTCCTCCCTGAGATCTTAATTTTCTTGTAGAAAACTTGATCCAGGCTCCTTTTGAGCCTGCTGCTTCAGCTTCCTTACAGCATTGTTCTTGGAAGACTGTACTTTTGTTAGCACTTATGTCTGATTGTCAGTTTCCATTCATCCTCAATGTATGAGACTGATTTGACTTTGCTGCTGTTTCAGCTTGTGGAAGCCTACAAATTGTCAAGCTCCTCCCTATCCATGATGCTCTAGTCTCTATTACCCTCAAATCTCTTTTGCTGCTCTTTGCATCGAGATGTGGTTGTTGACTGCTCTCAAGTTCATTTTTCAAAGTCAGAAAAGTCTTTAGAAAATTTTATTTGCATTTCCCTTTTCTGTAAATTTCTTCTTGTTCTGTTGCTCTGTTTACTCTCTCCTTCTTCTAACCACCTTTTTTGGTGGTTCACTGTTTGTTTTCCCTCCCTATCCTCTTTTAAAAAAACAAAAAAAAAGCACTTATTAGTCTAAATTAGCTGAACTAGAACTTTCTCCCTTTGTAGTTAATTTCCCTTTCCTAGTGTGTGCGCGCGCAAGAGTCCATGAGTGACAGCCTATTTACATTTGTCAGTTCTCATGGTTTTTAAATGTGTTTTCTCTGTAGAAAATGTCAGAGAAAGGGTTCAAAAAGTACAATAAATTCGGGCGCAAGATGCCTTTTTCTGACGGGCATTCCTTATGTGTGTATTGTTTAGGTCCAGAACACCTGAACAAGCAGTGTGATATCTGTAAGACCTTCAATCCTAGGGCTTTCAGAGAAAGGAAAAATAAGTTGATTCTGGAAGGGATGTTGCCCTCAACTTTCTTGCAAGCCATTTCGGGAGTCCAATCATTACTTCATATAAACCAAGTGATCATGCAAAGAGGGTCCAGATCTGCAGAGGCTCCATCTTCCTGGGAACTGAAAAGTGCTTGTGTATGATCAAACTTCACTGATGCCTCATAAGTCTTCAGATCTGATGGAAATTGTATCCCTGGATCCCAAGACAAAGGCTTTTTCAGATCCAAAGCCTTTGTATCCGAAGCCGCTTCCTTGGATGGGTCTACTCACGGTCACTGGATACTGTACAGTCTAGGATGCCCTCTCCCTTTCTGGAGAGGCACTCTAGACCATCGTCTATTGTGTCTTTCCACTTTTCCAAATTTTTGACTGAGGCAGATGTGGCTAGGATTGACTTGGCCATGGAACAACTTCAGAGGTGTATCCTTATAGTTACAACGTCATCAGATCAGGGACTTCCACCAGTGTACACTCTTCTGACTCGACTTATGCATCTGAGTGCTCCAGGTCCATCTTTGTCGGATCTGAAGAAGCTGGTTTCTTCAGATCCGACAATGACTCTTGAGTATATTGGCTCCTCCAATTTTTGGTTCCGGATGGCTGTTGGAGCCGGGACTTCCATGTCTGATATGGGGGGGGGGGGGTTGGAGCCTTCTCTCCATCATGGAGCTTTGGCATTTGATACTTAGACTCTGGCTTCCTCCTATGGCAGACAGCCTGGGGGGGGGGAGTGCTGGCTGACCAGGGACCCCCCTCGCTCTGCTCTGTTAGTCTACCCCCCCCCAGGGAGGTTGGCCTTTGAGGTAGTGAAGAGGGTCTTTTCTGTGTCTTCAGATCAGGTGGGTCCTTCCTCCTCAGCTCCACCCTTGACCACCCATCTGACTTTGTCACATGATCCTCACCACTTCATGCCACTGGGACAGCCAGTCCAAAGTATTTAGTCTTTCCAGTCTGGGATGCTTACCTCTTCTGATACTTCCCCAGACCATCCCACTGAGGGAGTCCCTAGGGGGAGATTGTGTGAGAAAACATCTGGGCTCACCCCAAGAGTCTCTCACCAAAGATTCTGACTTTGATGGGGGAGAACAGTCTCCCAAATCACCACCTGATGACATCTCCTTCGGAGATATCCTTTTAACTCCTAAAACAGAAGATTGGTTGGTCTGGGTCTGTCCAAAACCCATCTCCTGAAGAGTCTGTATACTTGGAAGCTTTCAGGACTAGTCCCTCTACTTCCTGGGTAGCCCCACCTGCCAATGAGTTGGTAGATCTAATTTGTCGAAAGGCTTGGAAGGAACCTGATTAGACCAAACCCATACCCAAGAAACCAGATAAAATTATGGCACCTCCAGTAGAAAGGCAGTATTGGAGTACAGGTTGATGCTATGGTTGTGGCAGAGGCTACCAAAAAGGAACTCGCTGAAGTGAGTTCATCTGCCCATCCCCCTAATAGGGAGTCTAGGGCCATAGACAGGTTTGGGAAATGTGTGTATGCTTCTGCGACTTTTGCCATATGATTGCTGAATTATCTAGCCCACTTTACTAGATAGCAAAGGGATCTATTCCACAAACTTTCCAACTTTTTAGCAAGGATCACTACTGAAGGAGCTCAAGCATCTGTGGCTCCTCAGTTGACTGCCTTACAATCAGTTGTGAATTCCTCCATGAGGCTTGTCTCCAGCACTACAAAAGGTGCCTCACAGGTGGCGGGTTAAGGCATTTCCTTTAGGAGGCATGCTTGGATGCACTTGTGTGATTTTGCTGAGCCTTTTAAGTCATCTTTCGCCAACGCTCCATTTGATGGATCTTTGCTTTTCAGACCTGCGGTGAAATAAACACTCTCCATGTGTGAAAATGATGGAAAGACTTTGTCTGACATTGGAGTAGATTTTTTGACCCCCCCCCCTCTAACAAACCTTTTTGAGCAATCAAGGGGAGGTAACAAAATATGGTTCAAGAAATCTCAAGGTCCATTCCAAGACGCACGTGGAACTAGTTCTCCCAGAAGCAGAGGGGAAATGACAATGGCAGAAGACTCCCTCATGGCAGAGCTGGCCTGCAGAATACAGGGTCCAGAGGTACCTTTTTTGACAGGCCCTATCAACACTTCTGAAAGGTGGCCTGATTATCTTTCCCTGGAGGCAGTTGCAGTCAACTTTCCCTGCACCAAATGGCCTGGCTAAATATAACAAATGGCACTTAGGTGCAGAGAATTATTACCAGAGGATATAAAATACCCTTTTTCCTCCCTCCTCCATCAGTTACAAAGCTCTCTGATGTTCTACCCAGTCAAAGGGAGCCAGCAACTCAGCAAATTCAGCAGTTGCTTGAAAAAGAGTCATCCAGGAGGTCCCACCAGACCAAATAGGATTATTTATTTATCTGTCTATCTAAATTTTGATCTGATGTTGTCAATCTTCACTTGGTCCTTGACATTGGGTTCGGTTCTGAACTTTGGAACTGAGATGGCCATTTACTTCAGCTTGCATTCTCCAAACTCTCAAGCCAGGCTCTACCCATATTGCTCCTCACAGAGATTACCTCAGATCTCGTTTGCCACTTTGCAGACCAAACATGTTCGTTCACTCTCTCGGGCCTTGGCTTAGTTTGTGAGCAATTTCTAATTTTTCACTCTAGTTTTCTTTTTATAACTTCTTGTACTTCTGCTTGCTCCTCTCTCTTGTTATTGTAGCTGGTTTCTATTTGTCTCCCGTCTACCATTGGTAGACTGTTGGTACCCCCTTTCACCTTTGTTTGTTACCTTTAAAGGTAGTCTACCGTACAATTGCTAATATTTTTCTTTTTTTTTTCTGTTTAAAAAAAAATCTTTATTCATATTTCTTTGTGTGACTGCTTGAACCTGTTATGGTGGAACAGGAGAAACTTTCTCCTTCTAAACCCTCTAAGGGCACCATGCCCATTTCAGACGGGCATACCCTGTGTGTGTGTATTGCCTTGGTAAAATACATTTGCAAGAGAACAGTGTGAATTGTCATGAGTTTTCTGCCCGTACTTCAATGGAAAGAAAAAACTAATATTAAAAGGACTACTTAAAACTGGATTTGAAGAGGCTATTTCTGAGTGCAGAGAGAAAGCTGGTACTTCATCTTCCTCCTCTTCTCCCACCTAAAAGAAGATGCCTTCCTAAGTTCCGAAGTCCTTGGAACCATCAAGGAAAATACCTAGACCTTCCTCAGTATGAAGAGTTCATCAGCACTGGAGGATTTGTCTACACTGGCTGCTGCTGCTACTACTACTACTACTAGTACTACTACTACTACTACTACTACTAGTACTACTACTACTACTACTACTACTACTACTAGTACTACTACTACTACTACTACTACTACTACTACTACTACTACTACTACTAGTACTACTACTAGTACTACTACTACTACTACTACTACTACTACAACTACTACTACTACTACTACTACTACTACTACAACAACAACAACATTGGCTTCAGAGCCAACAGCTGCTTCTTCGATACCTACTGATATATTGGTACTGAAGCAAATGGGGCTGCCTCTGCTCCCAAGAACATCCTACTCCCCATTTTGGACCCATTTAAAGACACTCCTTTTGTGGGAATGAGACCTTCAAAATCTCCTTCCACTGCATCTGTTCATTCTACTAAGAATCTCTCCGAGACAGACATTATGAGACTGGTGGATCGGCTTCTGGTGGCAAGGGAATTGCCCTCAATTCCAAACCACACCGGTGTCTGAACCAGTCATCCTGTGACACCCCCGTATCCTCATCCTCCAACTCTTGTTGAGCCTTTGGAGCCCGTGATCCTGACTCTCCTGGCCCTGACAGTCTCTGTTCTGGTAGCATCTTCATCTCTGGTTCCGTGGACCACCTTGAATAGCTCCGAGCTTTTGGCTCCAGACACCTCCTGGGATCGAGGCTCTCTGGTCAGTTCTGAGTTGCACGGTACCGTTTCGGTTCCTTCAGAACCATCTATGTCTCTCGGTGCCTCAGCCTTTGCAGCATTGACCCAGACTTCTGTTCCAGAGGCGGCTTCCTCGGTGCAGGGTGTTACCCTGGTTCCGAAGGAGTCTTATTTCGGTTCTGGACTTCCACTCCTCTATGGAGGCAGCCTTCCAGATTATGGAGAAGGCATTGTCTATTGGAGACTCAGTCTGTGCCATCCCTGTCGGGACAAATAAGATTTTGGTATCCCCTCAACTCGAGCTACCATCAGTCTCACCCCCGGGACAGAGAGCACAAAAGTCTAATGCAACACCTACCTTGGTAGTCTCTTCTTCAGGCACTTCCCCTCGTATCATCCCCCTGAGGAAGTCCCTGTGAAAAGAAAGTGCAAGAGGAAGCACTTAGACTCCTTAGAGGAGTCTTTCACTGTAGATACTGACTTTAATGAAGGGGAAGGTTCCCCCAGGTCACCCTCTGATAATGATTCCTTCAGAGACATCCGTGAAATCTTGAATCAGAGGGGTGGCTGGTCCTCCTCCCAACCTTCCTCAGAGGAATCCATATACCTGGAGGCTTTTCATGCTCATCCCTCTACTACTTGGCTCGCTCCACCCGCTGACTATCTTATTAAAGTAATCGCTCAGTGGGCATGGAAGATGCCCAGTGCCGTAGAGCCAATCCCTAAGAGCCCTGATTCAGTATTATCAGCCCCTAAAGAGGAACCGCATTGTGCCAAAGGAATTTCCGCTGATGCCATGGTGGTAGCGGCAGCCACCAGAAGGGAACTTGCTGAGGAAAGTCCTACTATCCATCCTAACAAGAAGTCTAGGACTTTGGATAGATTTGGGAAGCACGTTTATGCTTCATCGACCTTTCCTCTAAGGTGCTTGAATTATATGGCACACTTTACAAGACTAAAGAGGGATCCGATCAAGGAGTTTCAGATACCCTTGAAGGAGCAGTGGCTGAAGGGGTACGAGATGGTTACTTCTCAGCTTGCAACCCTAGAAGCAATTTCCAACTCATCCATGAAACTTGTTGCCCATGCAGCTGAAGGGATGACTAGGGCAGCGGTTTCAGGCATAGCCATTAGAAGACATTCCTGGATGTGTTTGTGCAAATTTGCGGCGCCATTTAAAGTGTCATTGGTCAACGCTCCATTTGATGGATCTTCCTTGTTTGGTCTCAAGGTAAAAGATACCCTAGCCAGATGTGAAAAGGACTGTAAGATGCTTTCTGCCGTTTGCATACCTTTCTGCACACCTCAGAGACTATATTTCTAGGAACCAGAGAAGTGGGGGACTATGGTTTAAAAAATCCAAAGGGCTTTTCCAGGATTCACAAGGCAAAGACTTCCTTGGGGCAGAGGAGGAAGCAATGGAAGACGCTGCCCTAGAGGCAGAAATTGACCGCAGAATCAGGGATCCAGAGAGGCCTTCTCTGGAGCTTCCTACCAGCACCGCTGAATGGGTGCCTGATTGCCCAGCTCTGGAGGCAGTTGGGGGATGACTTTCTCTACAACAGTCTCTCTGGCAAATGTTAATGGAAAAATGGGTTCAGGGAGTCATATACAGATATTACCAGATTCCTCTATCACAACCTCCAAAACCCCAGAAAAAAACTCCCAGATGTACCACCAAGTCTCAGGGAAGCAGCAGTTCTAGAAATTCAAAAACTGCTAAGCAAATGAGTCATCCAAGAAGTCCCACCAGACCAGAAAGGATCCGGATTTACTCAAGATTCTTTTTAGTGCCAAGAAAACTGGGGACTGGAGACCCATCTTGGATCTCAGCCAGTTCAACAAGGCAGTTCAACAAACCAAATTCCGAATGGTCACGGTTCAAGTCGATACTTACATTCCTGGAAAAAGACGAGTGAATATGCTTTATCGAACTCGAAAATGCTGATCACCACATAAAAATGGAAAAGTGCTCCAGGAGGTTTTTGCACTTCTGGCTGGGAGCCAGTCATTTCCAATTCAGAGCACTGTCCTTTGGACTCATCACAGCCCTCAGGATGTTTACCAAATACATGGCAATGGTAGCAGCTCATCGAAGACTGCAAGGGTTTTGAGTATTTCCATATCTCGATGACTGGCTACTCACCGCTACCACAAGGTGTCAATTAGAATGGGCAAGAGATTGCACAATACATCTCTGTGCATCTCTGGGGAATAACCATAAAATTAAAAAAGTCCGCACTTCAACCCACTCAAAAATTGGACTTCATTGGAGCCCACTTAGACACTACCTTGGGAATTGCATCTCTCCCTCCAGAAAGGCTACAACGCATAAGATCTCAGGTTGGTCAAGTGCTACACAACATCAAGTTCCCAGCAGAATTAGTTCTTCAAACCTTAGGCTCCATGGCAGCAGCAATCACTCTAGTCCCCTTGGTGAGATACCAATGGTCTCTCATTTACCAGCCAATGTCTCAACCAATTCTGATTACCAAACATTGCAAGCACAACCTGTTGTGATGGCTACACACCAGCCAGATTCTCGTGGGTCATCCTTTCATTCTTCCCCAGCCCCAAGCCACAGTGACCATGGATGCCTCCCAGATCAGGTGGGGGAGGCATTGTCTGGGAAGGACAGTCCAAGGCACGTGGTCCCAATTGGAGGCCAACTTGCACATCAACATGCTAGAGATGAGAGGGCAGTGCTGTTAGCGTAGCAAGGATTCCAAGATGTCCTCCTCCTAGGAACAGTAGCGATTCAAATGGACAACATGTCAGTAGTCTGGTACATAAACAAGGGGGAACAAAATCTTACCTGTTGTGTCGAGAAGCACTGAGAGCTTGGCAATGGTCGATTTCTTTCAACCGCTTTATTATAGCAAAGCACATTCCAGGGAGTTCCAACGTGATAGCAGACAAATTGAGCAGAACTATCCTCTTGTCTCACGAGTGGTCTCTCAATCCAGCAGTGGCAAACACCATTTTTCACCACTGTGGCCAACCTTGCTACGATCTATTTGCCTCTCCTTTGAACAACAATTGCAGAAGTTGCTTTGCCCTAATCCCCCCTCAGGGGGAATCACCCAGAGGCGCTCTTCTCCACGCTTGGCCTTCTGGTCTGCTTTATGCCTTTCCCCCAATTCCTCTCATTTCACAGTTCCTGAAGAAAACTAAAAGGACGGAGAACTCTACAATCTTCATTGCCCCCTTCTGGCTTTGACATGTTTGGTTTCCCTTCCTATGGCCTTATTTGATTCAGAAACCATAGCTTCTGTACCCAGTTCCAGATCTACTGTCTCATCCGGAGGGCATGGTGCATCTGAATCTCCAAAACCTCAAGCTCACTGCGTGGCTTCTGCAGTTCCCATGATTGCCAGGCATCCTTCTCTTTCCTCACCTGTCCGACAAATTATTATCGCTCACCACAAATCATCTTCAAGGAAATTATACCAAAGCAAATGGGAAACATTTGCTAGATGGGCGCCAGACAGTGGAGTAGATCCACATTCAAGTCATATCCACAAGGTATTTGACTTTTTAACCTTACTTCACCAGTCTGGTTCCTCTACATCAATGATTAAAGTGCATCTAGCTGCAGTCTCAAACTTCCATACAGGACTGAAAGGTGCTCCTTTGTTCTGATGTCACACACACTGTGCAAAGCATTCCTAAAAGGTCTTCTAATGCTAAGACCTCCATTCAAAGAACCTCTCCCTCCTTGTGATTTAACTATGGTCCTTCAGGCCCTGAGTCGGAACCCCTTTGAACCATCTTCAACTTGTGACTTAAAATATCTGTCCTGAAAAACCCTATTTTTGGTGGCTATCACTTCTGCCAGAAGAGTCTCAGAACTTCGGGCCCTGTCGTGCCAACCTCCATACTTAATCTTTCATAAAGATAGGGTTGCACTTCGAACCAGCCCTTCCTTTTTGCTCAAGGTTGTATCCGAAACTAATATTAATCAGACTTTACAGCTACCAGTCGTCTTCCCAAATTTGTCAAACAATGGAGAATATGCTGTCCATCCTTTTGACATGCCCAGGCAACTATGTTTTTATCTTCACAGGACTAAAGTATTTTGAAAATCAAACCATACTTTTTGTGGCATTTTCTTCTGTCCATCTAGGTAACCCAGTTTCTAAGGTTACCTTGGCTAAGTGGCTTAGAGACTACATTACCTTCATTTATCATTCTTTTTTTTGCAAAATCTTTTTATTAAGATTATATCAACAATATACAAACACAACTAATTACAAACACAAAAAACAAAAACAAAAAATCTCATACAGAAAATTCTACAGACTAAAACTACCTATATACAACTCTCATCCATATCTAACTGTGCTGAAAGTACGAAAGTAAGGTAAAATCATGACAGTATATATTCATATACCAATTTCCAAGTATCCCTCTGTGCTGCTTTGTGCCTCATGGAGTACCACAAATATTTCTGTGCCATCAAATGCTTCCTAGCAGTAAGTTTAAATCCTTCCCATGATATCTTAGACCTGTCTTTCCAATTTGGGGTGATGTAATATTTTATCAACATAAATGTTGTTATTAGAAGATGTATATTCTTAATATTCAAACCCATTGGGGGGATATGTAGGAGGGCAAATTCCCAAGATAAGGTTGATTTTTCATAACCCATTTTTTCTAATCTGACCCTTAGGGCACACCAGAGTTTGTATGAGCATTTGCAGCTCCAAAAAATGTGTATGATATCTGCTTCTTTCGAAGGGCAGAATTGGCAGTATGGTGGGATTTCTTTGTACATCTTATTTAATATTGAAGGCGTATAGTAGGCATTATTTACAATCATAAGTTGAGTGTATCTGAATTTTTGAAGGGGAATGCCTTTGGAAAATTTCTGAATCGCCTGTGCAATTGTACTGGAGGAAATAGTGGAGTCTTGTTTTGTCCATTAACTAGAGTGAATAGCCTCTTTAGTGTGTCTAATAGCCGTAATGATTTTATAGACATTCAAGATCAATTTCTTTTTCCGTGTCAGCAGGTCCCATACCGTTTTACAAGTATCTATGTGTGAGTCAGGGATGTCGATATCCTCCCAAAATCTGCAACACAGCTCTTTTAATTGTCTAATCATGATTGTATATTTTATCGGTAGTTTGTTTGCTCCTAATGCTAGTTAAAGATTCCTGCTTAAGTATGAAAAAATCTAGTACAGTTTTCCCTTTTAGTAAAGGGTATGGATTCAAATTAATCATCTTATCATTTATTTGAATATTTGGATTGAGATGTAACAGTTGAAGTGTCCTGAAAGCTGTGTGTAAGTTCATAGATTTGAACAGATTTTGTGTGATTTTAATTTGTTCCCATAATTCATTTTGAACTTTATATCTTCTCCTGGCTGTAGCATCTAAGAATGGGAGAGCCATGGGGTTAAAGTGTAGTGATTTAACATAATTATGGTATAATTTAACCCAGCTTGGGCACCATGTCTTTAGTTCATTACTGTAACTCGCAATTTTGATTACTCTACTGCTTTTGTTAATTTCATAAAATAATTTGAAGTCGGGTAGTCCCAAACTTCCTTTGTCCTTAGGGTATATAAGTTTTTGGTAATTTATCCTGACAGGTCTTGGATGCCATATAAATTTCGACAGGGATGTTTGGATATTATTGAAGAATCTGTTATGTATCAGGGTGTTGGTAGCGTTAAAAATATACAATATTCTCGGGAGAATATTCATTTTAATAATGGCTACTCTCGAAAGGAGAGGGAGTTTTAGTTGTGACCATCTTTCCAAGTCTTTTTGAATATTGGACCAAATCTTAACCAAATTCTCTTGATAATAATTATGCGCATCTGTATAGAATGAAATTCCCAGATAGTGTAGGTGGTCTCTGATTTTTATATTAGGTATAGAACTTCCGCTAGGATATTGTGCGTGGCTGTTTACCGGGAATATCGTTGATTTGTCCATATTAACCTTATAATTCGCGAATTTAGAAAATAGCTGTAATGAGTTATATATCTTGATAAGGTCTGTGTTGGGGAGAGAATAATATATATTTAAATCATCTGCATATGCAGAGAAAGTTACCTCAGTGTTAAATAGGACTGGAATATTGTGAAATGTTCTCTTTTTTATTAGTAGAAACAGGGGTTCTATATATAAGTTAAATAAAAATGGTGATAAGAGACAACCCTGTCTAATCCCATTATTAATTTCTATTTTCTTTGAGCTAAACTTGTTTATTTGCAAAGAGGTGTATGCTTTCTTATGCAAAGTGTTGATATATTGAATAAACTGTGCGGGAAATTTAAATTTTTGCAGAATCGTGTTCAAAAATATCTTATTGATTCTATCAAATGCTTTAGATGCATCAATAGCTAGGGCGTAAATAGGTGTTTGTTTGATTAATGATAGGGATATCATCGCGTCAAGAGTGAGTGTCTGATCAACTGTTTGTCGCTGGTTAATAAACCCTGATTGCTCTGGGGAAATGATTTTAGTAATTACTGTCTTAATTCTATTGGCTAATATTGTTGCCATAATTCTCATATCTAAATTAATAATGGCAATGGGCCTATAATTATTAGGGTTGGTGGTGTCCGAATTCGGTTTAGGTATTAGTATAGTTCTAGAAGCATTCATATGATGGTCAGAAATACCCCCTTGTATAATTTACTTAAAGAGATGATGAAGTATGATCGACATCTTAGAACTGAACAACTTGTAAAACTCAGCTGAGAAACCATCTGGCCCCGGTGCCTTATTATTTTTGAGATTGTTAATAGTTGTTTTGATATCCATTTGTGTAATCTCGGCTGATAATAGAGTTTGTTGTTGTTCCCCTAAGCTGGGAAAATTTAAATTATTAAGGAATAAATGTAAATCCTGATCATTGAGACTCTTGTGGGTAGGGTTGTAGACTTCTTCATATATGTTCTCAAATACCTTGATTATATCTTGTGAGTTATGATAGCAATTTTGTTGATAAATAATTTTCGAGATAAATGGTGTAGGTTTATGTTGATTAAGTAATCTCGCTAAGAATCTAGAGGGAAGTTGGGCCCATTGTGAGTAATTGGCTAGATTTTTGATTTCATGGAATGATAAATTTTCTGCTTGTAAAGATACTAGCTTAACCTGCAGCTGATTAATAGAGTTCTCTATGTCCGAAGAGTATTTCTGCTGCATCCTCAGCTCAAGTCTGGTTAGTTCTTCCTTGATACTTTTTTCTTTGGAGAGAGAATTTTTCTTATAAAAAGCAGATTTATTAATTAGCATCCCTCTGATTAAAACTTTCGTGGTAGCCCAGGAAATATCAATCGGAGTACTATTGTCATTAATGGATAGTATGCATTGGTCCAACAAGGTGTCAACTTCCTTTCTAATATCCATCTTTTCTAGAAGGTTAGGGTTTAGGTGCCAGCATCTCATAAAGTTTTTTGGGGCGTTACAATGAACCCAATCTAATGTTAATGTAATTTTTGAGTGGTCCGATAGAGATGTAGGTTTTGTGAGTAAAGAGATATCAAATCTTAAGAATGTGTCTGAAATTAAGAAAAAATCCAGTCTGGACCAAGTCTTATGACATTGAGAGAAAAATGTAAATCCTTTATTGACCGTGGGAGACGAGATATTAAGGTACGGGTCTATTAACCTAAAATCATTTTTAATTTCACAGAGAGCAGTAGTGGCCTGTGAGTTAAATGTAGTTATATTGTTAGTTCTGTCTATTTTTGGGTCTTGGATAGAGTTCCATTCACCCCCAATAATATAGTAATGGTCTGGAAAGGAGTTTAATAAGTTATAAATACCCATTATAAAGTTGTGTTGGGAAGTGCATGGGGCATAGACATTCAAAATTAAAAGTGGCTTATCTAAACTGACAATTTTGGTTAGAAAATAACACCATCTGCTTTCTGGGTCTGAATCCTGCCTTAAGATATCCTGTTGAAAGGAGTTTTTAATGATAATAGCAACCCCAGCTTTGTTACTTTTATTGCCTGCTGCTATGATGGATTTAATCCACTTCTTATTTGTCGTGAGGTTCCACTGTTCCTTCAATAAGTGTGTTTCTTGTATCATAATAAAGTCTAGATTGGATTTGAACACTAAATGTAGGAGCAGTTTCCTTTTGCTATCAGTTTGCAAACCTTTAACATTCCATGAAGTTATTTTCCACATGGTTTCAGTAGTAACTGTACGCCGAACTGATAACAATGCATTACAGTGCTAGGTGTAAACAGCACAGAGGGGAACCGTAAATGAGAGATCAGATAAACATAGATGAGACTTTCATTTATCATTCTAAAGGATTCCAGCTCCCCAAAACAGTTCAAGCACATTCTACAAGAGCAGTAGCTACGTCTGCAGTCTTTCACGCCAGACCTTCTTTAGATGACATTTGTGCAGCAACCACTTGATCTTCTCATCATACCTTCATCACTCATTACAAACTTAGATCAGGTCTCAAGGGGATGAGCATCCTTTGGCTCTACGGTGCTTAGGAATATTCTTCCATGAGATGACCTAAGGCTAGTAGCTGGGGACTGTCCCACTGTCAAGGACTGAGTGAAGACTGACATCATCAGATAAAGAAGTTATGTCTTACCTTAACGTTCCATCTGTGCTGTTGATCTTCACCAGTCCTTGACATCCCCGTCTTGAGACTCTTAGTAGACTGATTTTAAACTTTGGCTAGCTTTCCTTTAAGGACTCATATTTGGCCTCAACTAATCTAATTATCATGCATTTTGTCCTCTAACGTCTGATTGCCACTTCTTGGCAAACTCTTTCTGAGGTTATCTCTGTGAGGAGCATTATGGGTAGAGCCTGGCTCGAGAGTTTGGAGAGCATGAGGTGAAGTAAACGGCCATCTTGGTTCTGAGGTTCAAAACTGAACCCACTGTCAAGGATTGGTGAAGATCGACAACACAGATGGAACATTATGGTAAGACATAACTTCTTTTTTTTCCCTGGGAAAGTCCAACTTGAAATGAAGCCAGGGAGAAATGCTCCAGACGCATGTCTTTGTAATGTGGGAGCAAACCCACAAATGCAGGGAGAATATGCAGACTCCACACAGAAGGCACCCCAGCCGAGAAATGAACTGGAGAACCTCTTGCTGGGAGGCGACAGTGCAACCACTGCGCGCCATCCAAGGGTCTGGAACTTATGCAAGGTTCTTTTTTGTTCCAAAGAAGATAGGGGACTGGAGACTGATTTGGATGTCAATGTGCTAAAGTTGATAATGCACACCAAGCTCCAGATGGTCATGGGTGCAGTCCATTCTACACTTTCTGGGAAACGGCAACTGGATGTGCTCTGTGGACCTCTGGAAAGCATACTATCATACAAAGATGAACAGATGGGCCAGGAGGTTCTTACGCTTCCGAGTGGGAGCCAGTCACTGTCAATTTAGTGCACTGGCCTATGGTCTCACCACAGCCCTCAGGGTGTTTACCAAATGCATGGCAGTGGTAATAGCACATCTAAGGCTGCAGGGAAGCCAGTTGTTCCCATATTTAGATGACTGGCTCATTACCATCCCAACCAGGCATCAGTTGGTACAAGCAAGAGACCAGGTACTGAAAACTTTTTTAAATCACAAAATTACCATAAATCACAACAAATCGAACTTGCAACCCACCCAGAAACTGGAATTCATAGGCGTAATCATCAACACACAATCCATGGTTGCATTGCTTCCATTGCGGTAAATACAGACTATCAGAAACCAAGTCAACAGGATCATCTGCAGTACAAAGACTTCAGCCAGAATAGTTATACAGGCATTAGGTTCAATATCTGCAACCATAATCCTAGTGCCCCTGGAGAGGTATTACATGAGAATATTACAGTGGATGCTCCAAACATAGTGGTCCCTTTTCAGTCACCCTATGTTTCAAACGATAAGAGTGACTCAAATATGCAAAAGTTACCTCTCATGGTGGATGCAGTCTTCCCAGTTCAAGCATGGTCAACCATTCATACTTCCTCAGCCCACGGCCACAGTGACTATGGATGCTTCCCAGATTGGATGGGGAAGGCAATCCAAGGCGCTTGGTCTCCCAAAGAAGCCAATCTGCATATCAGCATTCTAGACAGCAGAGCGGTACTTCTGACATTGCAAGCAATCCAAGAAGACTCTCCCTCTCATGACAATTGCGATTCAGAACAGACAGTGTATCAGTAGCTTGGTATATCAACAAACAAGGCACAACCAGATCTTACCCCCTTTGTCTAGAAGCTCTCAGAGCTTGGCAATGGGCAATAGCCTGCAATCATTTTCTGATGGCAATGCACATTCTGGGGGAGTCCAGTGTGATAGCTTACAGACTCAGCAAGTCCATCCTACTACCTCACGAGTGGTCCCCCATCCACAAGGTGGCGGAAATTGTCTTCCATCAATGGGGTCAGCCTTGCTGTGATCTTTTTGCATCTCCCCAAAAGAAGTGCAGCAGCTTCTTTGCCCTAGTCCCCCTGACGGGGGAGTCACAGAGGGATGCTCTTCTCTATGATTGGCCTCTGGTCTGTTATATGCCTATCCCCCAACTCCCTTGTTTCCCACGTTTCTACAGAAAGCAGTCAAATTGAAAAGCAGAATCATTCTTGTTGCCCCTTACTGGCCTTGAGAAGTATGGTTCCCCTTTCTTTGGCCTCATCTTCTGTCCCCACCTTAGATTCTTGATCTGACTCCAGACCTTCTGTCCAATTTGATGGGACTGGTTCGCCCAGACATTCCGAGCCTCAGACCGACAGCATGATTTCTCCAGTTCCATTGATGGGCTAGGCAACCTATGCTTTCTTCCCTAGTCCATTCCATTTTATTATTGTCCCATAAGCCATCCACCAGAAAATTGTACAAAAGCAAATGGAAACATTTTCGTTTACAGCTTCTGTTCATGCAGTCCTTGATTTTCTAGCTTGGTTGTTTAATGATGGTGCACGTTCATCTACGACTAAGGTTCAGCTAGCAGTGATTTTAAATCTCCATGTGGGATTCAGGAATTCTACTTTGGTTTCCTCTAAAATTTGCAAAATAATTTTGAATGGTACTCTGCTGCTCAGACCCCCTTTTAAAGACCCTATTCCCCCATGGGATTTAAGTCTAGTACTATAAGCCCTGACTCTGTCCCCTTTTGAACCAGCAGCTAAATGAGATCTAAAATTTTTATCTTGGAAGGCAGCCTTTCTGGTCGTATAACTTCATCCAGAAGAATATCAGAACTTCAAACATTATTTTCAAAACTTCCTTACTTAGCCTTTCATAAGGATAGAATTACCTCATGTACTAATGCTTCCTTTTTATCGAAGGTGGTGTCAGAATCAAATATTAGCTAGACCATTAACCTTCCCATATTCTTTCCAAATTTCAGTAACAAAGGAGAATACTTTTAGACTTACTGAACATACATGGGTAGTTACGTTTTTACTTGCACCGTATGGAGGGTTTGAGGACAGCAGACCAACTTTTTGTTTCTTTTGCACATCATAGTTTGGAGAAAGCTGTCACTAAAGTTTCTATAGCTAGATGGATTACAGAATGTATTTCCTTTGTATACAAAAAGTGAATATTCCACTCCAGAGACATGCATAGGCTTATTCTACTAGATCCATAGCTACTTCTGCTGTTTTCCTATCTAGAGCTTCCATGGATGATATTTGTGCAGCTGCTACTTGGTCAAACCCACATACCTTTATCAATCACTAGAGATTGGATCTGGTCTCAAGGGGAAGAGTGGCCTTTGGTTCGGCCACTCCCAGGAACGTCCTTCTTTAGGGCCCACCCAGGGCTCAGGTAACTGTGGACTCTTGTCCCGTATGTTGAGGTTGAATGAAAATTGACAACCTCAGATAAGGAATTGCCTTTACCATAACATTCATCTGTGTTGTCCATTTTCATTCATCCTCAACTCCCCACCCTACTACCCCCTCACCTGTAGAGAGAAGCAAGTACATGAGGATACATTAGACACCTTATGTTCCTTAGGTGTTTAACTCCAGTGATGGCACTTTGTAGGGTTTCCTATTTCTTCTGCTATTTTCTGTATTAAGCTATATGTATTATATGAGGGGAATGGGAACCACAGCATCATGGGTAGGGAGGAGTGTGAGAGTTTGAAGGCTTCCACGAGCTGAAATAGTGTCAAAGTCGATTCTGAGTTCCATAAGTTGAGGATGAATGAAAATGGACAACACAGATGGAACATTATGGAAAGAACATAACTTTTTCATGCCAGAAGGGTGTCTGAGCTACAAGCCCTTATGGCTTGCCCTCCTTTTTTAGTGTTCCGTAAGGACAGGGTGTCCCTTCGTATTAATTCTTCTTTTATGTCCAAGGTGGTGAATGAGTTGTCTCTTAATCAGTCTATTCATTTGCCAACTTTTTTTTTCCTTCTCCACAGTTAGTCACTGAGAGGGTGCTGCACACTTTGTATGTGCATAGAGAACTCAGATTTTATTTGGATAAGAATAAGGCTTTTCATAAATCTGATCAGCTCTTTGTTTCATTTCATCCAAGGTCTTTAGGCCTGGCTGTGTCCAAGCAAACTCTTTCTTCTTGGACTTCAAAAGCCATTTCTTTTTGTAATTCCTTTCATGGTAAGAGCCTTCCTTTTGTTAAGGCTCATTTTACTAGAGGTGTGCCTTTTTCAAGAGTTTGGATAAGAATGCTGCTCTTGAGGCACCTACCTGGACTTCTGTGTTCTGTGCATACATTCACCAAGCACTACAAGTTAGATGGAATTTCCAGAGCTACAGATGGTTTTGTTAGGGCCAGTCTTCATGGGTTTCTAGAAAGTTATGCTGGTCCTTCCTCCTCCTCCTCTTCCTGAGCTTTTTCATTCTCCCTATTATAATGAATACTACAACAGTGAAATAGAAGGACATACAGTGGATATAAAAAGTTTACTCTCCCCTATTAAAATGCCAGGTTTTTGTGATATAATAAATGAGACCACAATAAATCTTTTCAAAACTTTACCCACCTTTAATGTGACCTATAACCAGTACAATTCAATTGAAAAACAAATCTGTTAAAAAATATAAGAAATAAAAAATGTACAGTAAGCTGGTTGCATAAGTGTGCACACCCTTAAACTAGTACTTTGTTGAAGCATCTTTTGATTTAATTACAGCATCCAGTCTTCTTGGGTACACACCTGCCATCAATTAAAGAGACTCTGATTAACTTCAAATAAAGTTCAGCTGTCCTAGTAAGATTTTCCTGACATGTACTCAGTTGCCTAATACAGCAAAAGCCATGGTTCACAGAGAGCTTACAAAGCATCAAAGGGTTCATTGTTGAAAGGTATCAGTCAGGAGAAGGGTACAAAAAAATTTCCACAGCATTGGATATGCCATGGAACACAGTGAAGATGGTCATCAAAAAGTACAGAAAATATGGGACAACAGTGACGTTACAAAGAACTGGACGTCCCTCCAAAATTGATGAAAAGACGAGACGAAAACTTGTCAGGGAGGCTGCCAAGAGACGTACAGCAACATTGAAGGAGCTGCAGGGATTTCTGTCAAGTACTGGTTGTGTAGTACATGTGACAACAGTCTCCCGTATTCTTCATATGTCTGGGCTATGGGATAGGGTTGCAAGACTGAAGCATTTTCTTAAACAGAAAAACATCCAGGCCCGGCTAAAATTTTCAAAACAATACATAATCTCCCAAAAGCATGTGGGAAAATGTGTTATGGTCTGATGATACAAAGGTTATACTTTTTGCTCAGAATTCCAAAAGGCACGTTTGACACAAAAACGCTTTGCATCACAAAAAGAACACAATCCCCACGGTGAAGCATGGTGGTGGCAGTATCATGCTTTGGGGTTGCTTTTCTTCAGCTGGAACTGGGGCTTTAGTCCAGGTGGGGGGAATTATGAACGGTTCCAATATCAGTCACTTTTGGCCCAAAACCATCCGGCATCTGCTAGAAAGCCGAAGATGATGAATTTCACCTTTCAACATGACAATAACCCCAAGCGTACATCCAAATCAACAAAAGAATGGCTTCACCAGAAGAAAATTAAAGTTTTGGAATGGCCCAGCCAGAGCCCAGACCTAAATCGAATATAAAATCTGTGGGGTGACCTGAAGGAGGGCTGTGTGAAAGAGATACCCTTGCAATCTGACAGATTTGGAGTGCTTTTGCAAGGAAGAGTGGGCAAATATTGTCAAGTCGAGATGTGCCATGCTGATAGACTCCTACCCAAGGAGACTGAATGCTGTAATTAAATCAAAAGGTGCTTCAACAAAGTATTAGTTTAATGGTGTGCACACTTATGCAACCAGCTTATTATATGTTTTTTATTTTTTATATTTTTCCCCCTAACAGATTTGTTTTTCAATTGAATTGTACAGGTTATAAGTCACATTAAAGGTGAAATGATTTATTGTCTCATTTTTTTTATATCACAAAAACCTGGCATTTTAACAGGGGTGTGTAAACTTTTTATATTCACTGTAGTACAGTTGTGTAAGATCTTAGCATTACGGTAGATATCCTCTTCATTGTTGCAGTATTCACTGCCTGTCTTTTCCTCCTGGTTCTTTTCTCTTCTGGATTTATTTGTTGCCTCTCCTCTTCTCCATGGACTGGCATTCCTACTAGAGCTCTCATTTATGAGGATAGTATGTCCAAACGTCACCTTTATGCCTTACGCTTTATGTGGGGGGCATACATGTGACTTGTGTTAAAGTTACCTAAATGCTTTGGTGTACTGGCAGGACGTGGGGCTGCCTTTGGCAGGGGAATATATTTTTCTGTTACCTTAGCTTTGACAATTTGAGGGAATTTCTGCTACTCTCCCATTTTCTGAAGGTAGGTCTTATCTGAATTCCACTGTTAATCTTGTTGTACAAGTAGCTAAACATACCTTAAGAAGAAGTTATGATTTGACTGATGCTGTGTAGGGCAGCTGCTACTGTAATAAGGTTTTTGCTTGGATAAGAAGTCAGAAGTTTTCTGAGGATGTTAAATCTGAAATGTTAAATTCTTCTTTTGATAAGGAGGCCTTCTTTGAGGCTTCTACTACTACTCAATTCCGACAGTATGGTAGTGGAAGTTAATTCAGAGGTTTATTAAGATTTTTCAGCCCTCCTCCTTTAAGGTTTCAAAATCTACACCTTTATGCCAAAAAGCAAAACAGGAAAACCCAACAGACCACTAGCAAGCACAGTCTTTATGAAATGTATCAGGAAGGGCCTTCCAAAAAAGAATAAACCATCCAGGTAAAGGGTCAATCCAGCAGTAAAGAATGACTATTCCAACATTCTTCCTCCCAACTTCTCCTTTAAATTTGTCCCAGAGCCTGGTTTTTCATTTTCTACTTCGGAAAATTATAGTCTTGGACATGTGGGTTCTAAAAATGTTATACAGGAGGCCTACAGATGGCATTGGGAAAGTTCCCCCTAATTCCTCTTCATCCTTTAAATCAGATTTCCTGTTTCCTCCAAATGTAAAGCAAATGCTGACCCTTTGGGTCATAGAGCCAATGTTTCCAGCACATTGGGGCAAAGGGATTTATTTATTCAAGATTTTTTTTGGTACCAAAGAAAGTACCCCTCCTGAGACTAGTGCTTAACCTATCCCTTCTCAACCTATTTATAAAGGTTCCAAAGTTGAGAATGTTGAAACTACGTCTTTTACCTCTTATTCTTCTTTTTGGCTTTCTGTTAACACTAGACTTGAAAGATACTTATCATTCTATGCCCATTGTCACAAATTTCAAAAATATTTGTAAGATTTTCTGTGTCTAAGTTACATTATCAGTTTGTCTATATTGCTGTTTGGGTTAACTACTTCTAGTGTTTACAAAAGTGTCTAGCTCCTGCAGTGGCCCATTATAAACTTCAAGGTACCCTCATCTGTCCTATGTTAAATAACTTTCATATCTTTGCAATGTCTTTTCCAGGTGTTGGGAGTTCCTTACATGGGTAAGAAATCTCCTTAAGGACCAGGATTTTCAAATGAGCAGTCAGAAATCCTTTTTGACTCTCTCAGCAGGTTTGTGTTTTTAAGATGCATTGTGGATTCCTCCTTCCAGAAGGCATTCCTGACTCAAAAAATGTATTTGTATCTGAAAAGTTTCCCAAATTTCTGCAAGATTTCAGACAAGAATCTTTCCCATGATATTAGGATTTGTGGGTTGTATGGTTCTTGTTATTCCTCTAGAGAGGTTGCATATGAGAAAAAGTCAGTGTTTTCTGAAAATTGTTTGAACCTAGCATTACCTATTGAACTTCTGGATTCCAAATTTGGGGATTGAGAGAAAGAATGCATTTTTGTTGAGAGAGAGATATGATCTTTGGCAGATAGACCAGATTTCCCTGAATCCAGGTCTACCACTTTCTCTCCAGTCCTCTGCTTAATCTGTAAAAACTGATGCATCAGGTTTTGCATGGGGCGCACTCTCCTAGGGAGTAAAATTACAAGGTCTTTGAAACAAAGTAGACAGGCCAAAGCACTTAAATGTGAAAGGGATGTTGGCTGTGATCCATGCCATAGAATGTATTCCTACCTCTGGACCCATAGGCTTTATAGGTGTATTCAGACAGCATCACAGTGATGTTGTACATAAACAGGTGGGCACCAGGTTGTACCCTCTGTGTAGGCTGGGTGAAAGTTCTAGGACCGTCTGTCCCTCCAAGCTTCAAATATTCTATCAGAGCAGAATGTAAAGGCAGACATTTTCTGAGGATGTTAAATCTGAAATTGGTGGAAATTGAGGGGTGTTCCTTCAGGAATTGATCCTGTTGAGAGAACACCCCAAGTAAATGTTTGCCTTCTCACAGAACAGTCAACGCGACAAATTCTGATGTAAGATTCTTTGCAAGCAGGCCTGGAAAACAGATGCCTTTTCATTCCTTTGTAATGGAATGTTCCTGTATGCATTTACACCCTTCTATTCATATTCTGGTTCATGCTTAAGATTCAGAAGGACACTGTAAATATTATTGTGATGACTCCTTTCTGGCCCAGGCAAGGTTCTCCCTTCTTATGGAACTGGCCAAGGGCAATTGCCATAAGCTTTCTCAGACAGTTCACACAAAATGGAGGGAATTTAAAAACGCCTAGTTTTAAACCTAAACTGCTTCAGCTGACTGTCTGGATGATTCAGTTTTGATACCTGTTTAGGAACTTTTTATCTGAGAATGTGCAGCAGGTATTGAAAGAGGCAAAAAAAACCCCTGCTACTAGGAAGAAGTGTTACTAAATGAAAGAGATTTGTTAATTGGTGCCACACTAAGAACCAGGTCTCTTTCAGGCTTTTTGTGCCAATGATTTTGCAATATTTGTATATCTTCTGGCCTATCTTAATGCTTTATCAAGGTTCATTTGTGTGCCATTTCAACATGTATACCCATGTATTCTCCTCTTTTTCTCAGACTTTGGTCAAGCAGTTCTTGAAAATGTCTTTGATTGTGAGCCCATTTAGGAAATGGGTGGCAGCTCCTTGGGATCACAACTTTGTAGTGAAAAAGGTTAACTCTGTTTCCTTTTGGCCAGCTCATCTGGCTGATTTATAGTTCATTACTTGGGAGACTGTGTTGCTTATTATTGTGTGGCGTATGCAAGAAGGGTATCCAAGTTACAAGTTCTTAGGGTGGGTGACCCCTATTTGGTATTCCAGAGAAGGGGTTACTCAAAGAAGAAATCCCTCATTCATGCCAAAAGTAGTATGAGTTTGTTGAATCTTCAAGACATCATTCTTCCTGTGTGCGTCCCTGAATAAAAAAAAAATAAAAATGCAGGGTGAAAGAATTCTGCATACTTAGATTGTGGATAGACAACTTCGGTATTATTTTGTCAGCATGAAGTCTTTTAGGAAAGCGGAGCCAGATGTTGATTTCACATAAAGGCACAAAGAAAAGGTGTAACGTGTTTAAAACAGACTGTTTTCAAATTTGACTCTTGCTATTTCTGTTGTTCCTATCATAACAGGATAAAAGCACATTCTCCTACAGCTTTATCATCTCTGATGTGCTATTTGGAAAGAGGTGGAGTATAGAAGTATTCTAAAGGTAGCTACTTGGTCCTCTGGGTATCATTTTCAGTACACAATAAATTGGATTCCATTTCCAGGTCCAAAATAGGCCTTGCTGGGACCATTATCCAAGGGCTCTTGGATCCTAAGCCTTCCTTCTCCCAAAAATAGATAAACTATGCTAAATACCTGTGTAGTTAAGGATGGTGCAGCAGTAATTTATGAAGAACCTAGTACGGTTGTGTAAGTTGCATGTACCAGACCAGTAGATCTTTCATTAAATTGCTGCTGCAGTACCTGCTGCACCCCACTTTTTTTTGTAGTTTTTCTTAGATAAAATTGTGTTCCTGACTTTACTTGTTTTCAGGACAGTAGCCTCATTCACTATTGTGGGGAAGAAAGTTCTTGAAGTGTTTTGGTGTCCAAGCTGCCAACAGCATCCTTCAGTGCATGCATGGGGGAGCCAAAGGCTTTTGAAGACTAGACAGCTGTTTTTAACACCTTTATTGAAGTATCACTTAGGAAGCCGTGGTGGTGCAGCGGTTAGCGTTGTTGCCTCACAGCAAGAGGTTCTCCTGTTCGATTCTCGGTTGGAGCGCCTTCTGTGTGGAGTCTGCATGTCCTCCCCACGGTCGAGTGACGTTAAAGACATGCAGGTAGGTGTGAGCATTGAAGGTTGGGCGTTGGGCTGGCAACTCGGCACCGTAAAAATCCACTGCCAATCATGAGCGGACGAGAGTTCCGCTGTATCAACCCCTAACTGGCAAAAGATGAAATTCAAAAAATTGATGCATCACTTAAGGCATAGGCAAACATGCATTTATATAAAAGAAAACAAACCATGGTAACATGGTCACCGTTGTAAACATTATTCTTTTATACAATTATTAATCCAGCATTACATAAATTAGTCAATTCCTGCCTTCCCTAAACCTCACTTGTGAATTGCTTACCTAATCTCTCTTCCCTATGTTTTCTAACCCCTGTAAGCGATTCCTACAGATACCATGAAATGTCTCATGGCCAGCTACTAGCAACTTCTGTTCTAGATTGAACAAAAAAGGCTACCAAAGCAGGTCTTTGGCTTAGGATTCCCCTTTTCCTTTGCCTATATTCTTGATATAAATCCCTGATAGGGAAGGCAGTCTGTAGCCTGCAGTCCAGATGTCTTCTTGACCTCTTCACATTGTGTTACCCTTCTCTCTAGTTGTTTCCAATACCTTGGTTCCTTTGCCAGTTTTCTCTTGTAAATTCTAGACCCCTCTTGCCTATTCTCTGTACCCCTAATTGCAGTACTTGCTATCAGCAGAATCTTTTTTCCATTGTAGTGTTAACGTATTTCTTAGAATATTTTCTGCTACTTTATGAATATAATCTTCTGTATGTCTTTTATTTGCCTTAAGGATCTGCATCTAAAATCCTACTCTTTCAATTTCTTGAATTCCCCCCCAGCTTTGTCATCATCCTTTTCCCCTTTGAACTATAGCTTACTGATTGTGTAACGTATGTAAGCCTTAACTGTTTAGCTCTAAAATATCACTTCAAATCAGGTAATCCTAAACCACCTTGTTCTTTTGGAAGGATCAGTATCCCACTTGATTCTTGTCCTCTTCTCCTCACAAATAAAATCCTTCAACTCTTAATTGCTGCCCTTAACTTCTCTGGTTGATTAAAAAAAAATGCCTGACCTGTATATCAACCTACAGGCACTAAATGCATTTTCAGTGCTTGTATCTTGCTATCCATATCCATAAACAAGAACTTCCAATTTCTGTATTATTTTTTTTGTTTAGTCTCTTCCCATATATCTTTAACTGCAATAAAAGAATTCTTTTTTAATGCATACTCTTAAATACTTAATTTTATCATGTCCCCACAAATATGTCTTTTGCAGAACTAATTCATGTGTGCATAAATGCTTTATAGCTGTACCCTTTGATGTTATGTTGTCCCATCTCGCCTTCATTCTTGCTGGTTGGGTTCGCAACCGAGCATTGGTTCCGACTTGGCCTTATAATAAAGCTCGAGAGCTTTCACTAGCTTGAGGCTATACCCTATCCCATGATGCCTGGAGACAGTTACCCAGATCTTGTTTGCTACTTTGCTAGATCGGGATTGCTTTTCGCTGGCTCAGGCTAAGTCTTTGTTATTTATTTATAGTTGTCTGATTTTTGCTATCTTTTTAGCATTTAAACCTTAATCTACTCTTATTTTCTCGTACGAGAAGCTTAGTGGTAGTTTTGTATTAACAAATTGTGTTATCACTGGTTTCCTTTTTCTTATAGTATTGTTGTGTGGGCCATCATTTTTTCGCAGGCCTTTTCTAACCCTATCCCATTAAAGTTTAAGTTTGTCCTGAACGAACCCATTTAATTTAAAGGGTTCGTTTTTTTGTCCCTTTTTAGTTTAGCCCTTTTTAATTGGAGGGCTCCTTCCCTTTTTTCTACTACCTTTCTCCCTCAGGTTTCATCGTTTCAGCTAGATATGTCTCCTCTGGTTAGAGGAGATCATTGTTTAAGTTAGAGACCTCTCCTCTAGCTTTTTGCCCTATTTAAAAAAATAAATAAATAAAAAAGTTTAAAGTATTTCTTTTTTGTGATACAGTGCAATGAAAAAGTTCTTGCTCCCTTCTTGATTTCTTATTTGCATGTTTGTCACACTTAAATGTTTCACATTATCAAATAAATTTAAATATTAGACAAAGATAACCCAAGTGAACACAAAATGCAGTTTTTAAGTGATGATTTTATTTAAGGAAAACAAACTATCCAAACCTACATGGTCTTATGTGAAAAAGTAATTGCCCCCTAAACCCAATAACTGGTTTAATTACTTTAGGTGTAATTGTGCCTTCTGGTGTAGTGTCTATAATAGCACTTATCCCCTTTGTCTCGTTGTTGTAACCTAAAATGCCTAGAGATACTGGAGAGAAAAGTTCTAAGGAAGCCAAACTGTCTGGCTTCAAAAAATGTGACTCGTGCACACAGAAAATGTTGCTGACTGACAGGCACACTAGCTGTGTCTATTGCTTAGGTGCGGTTCATCTGCAGGATTTCCTGCTCCATCTGTCATGGGTTCATTTCCAGGGTCCTGCAGGAATGCAGAAATAAGTTGATTGTAAGGGGTTTACTTAAGGTTGATGTGGTGTTGGAAGGGAATCAGCTCTCTAAATCCTCCCAGTCTCCCATGTCAGAAAAATCTTCAAAAAATCATCTTCGTATCCAGCGTCTGAGTCGACAGAGAAGCCTGTCAAACATGCAACTTCAGACCCGAAGGCTGTCGGGCCCAAAAAGACAACAACTTCATCGGCTCCACCAGCTTTATCGTAGCCACAAAAGGAGCCAGTCCCCAACTCTGGAACCGGTTTACTCTGTGCCTCAGTCACCCCTTTTGCAATCAGTGGGTAGTCATAAATCCTCCACTTTTTCCTCTTGATCCTGCAGGAGTCTCAGATGATGACATGGAGTGGGTGGTCAAGGGGTTGCTTCGGACTCCCGTCCCTAGCCAAACTTTTATTAAGTCCAGCCCATATGGAAGTGGAGCCGATGTCTGTACCTGCCATGTCTTCTGTTCCTCCTCCGACTCTGATGAGTTTGGAGCCGGAGTGCCTAGATGTCCTTGTGGTGGAACCGTCTGGTCCGAAAATCACATCCAGTGTCTCGGCACTGACTTCTGCTCTGAACTCTTCGATGCTGTCTTCTCTCGAGGCATCTGGGAGCTGACACTCCCTCATTGGATCTGGGGAGTAGAGTTGAATCGGACCCTTCCACTTGGGGCTTTGGTGCAGGTGAGTTTGGTGCCCACATCAGCCTCTGAGCCATCCTCCTTGGCACGGGGAAGGTCTCCCAGTTCTTCGGAGCTGGAGGCTCTCTTGGTCCAGGATCATGGTGCCTTCGAGGTGATGAGTGTGCTGTTTCCCCAAATATTCCACCCTCTGCTTAAGCTATTCTTCCCACAAAAGGACTGGTGTCAACCTCTGTACCATCCCTCCAGCCCAAGCGTAGAAAGCCAATGCCCAAAGATGCCCCCAATGGGGGTGATCCACTCTCTTCTGAAACCTTTTCAGAGTAGCTCTCTGAGGAAGTCACTCTGAAGAGGATTTGTAAGAGGAAACATTTAGACTTCCCTGAGTCTGTCACATTGGATACAGACATAGAGGATTCAGAAGGGTCCCCACAGTCACCCACTCAGGATATCTTCTTTTCCGACATCTTAGAGATCCTGAAGTAGAGAGGTGGCTGGAAGACCCTCTCCCCTTATGAGGATGTCTGTATACCTGGAGGCACTTGGATCTCGACGCTCCACCTCCTCCACCTTTTCGACCAGCTCCTTGATGTAGTCAGTTGAAAGGCATGGAACTTGTTCCGAGGAAGCCCACCAAGTTTATAACTGCCCTGGACCACAAGGAATTCTTAACCAAAGGTGTTCCCAATAGATACTATGGTGGTAGCGGTGGCCACCAAGAATGAATTAGCTGAAACTTCATCTGTCCATTCGGCGAATAAAGAGTCTTGAAAGATGGACATATATGGGAAGCGTATGTTTTCTTCAGCGGCCTTTACTCTTGGGTCGCTAAACTGTTTATCCCATTTTACCTGACTTCAGAGGGATCTCCTGAAAGAGCTAGGAGATACCCTCCAGAGTGTTACAGCTGCAGGGGTGCTGGACAAGGTAAACTCTTAACTTGCAACTTTAAATTCTGTAGTGAACTCCTCCATGCGTCTCATCTCCTATGCAGTCGATGGACCGAGTAGACAGCAGGCACAGGGATAGGTCATTCCTGGATGCATCTTTGTGAGTTTGCTGAACCCTTTAAATCTTTATAAATGCCCCTTTTGACGGCTCGTCTTTGTTCGGGCCAAAGGTTAGAGAGACTCTGATAAGGTGCGAATAAGGCAAAACTCTGTCTGCCGTGGGAGTACGTTTCTCCGTTCCTACCAGACCTTATCCCAAAGGTCAGAAGGGCGGTAAAATGTGTTTCTGGAAATACCAAAGAGCATCACTGGACACACGTGGTGTTTTTCCTCCAGGGGCAGAGGGGGAAATAACAATGGAAGATGCCACCCTTGCGGCAGAGGGGGTCAGCAGAATCAGGGTGACAGAGATACATTCTCTGGCAAACCCTTCCAGGGCTCCTGAAAGGAGGGCCCACCTGTCCACCTGTGGAGTCAGGGGCAGATTATCACTGTACCCAACATCCTGGCTCAATATCACTCAAGACAAATGGGTATAGTCGATTTATATCCAGGGGATACAACAACATACCCTTCCCCTTTCCACTCCTTTGATCAAGATGAATCCCAGACATCCCACCCGGTCAAAGGTATTAGGCAACCCTAGAAAGCCAAAGGTTGCTAGACAAAAGTCATCCAAAAGTCCCCGCAAACAAAACTGGATCCAGAACTTACTCAAGGTTGTTTTTAGTTCCAAAAAAGACAGGGGACTGGAGACCAATCTTGGATCTCAGCAAGCTGAACAAGTCCGTAAAAAAAGCAAAGTTCCGGATGGTGACACTGCAGTCTATACTCTCTTTTCTGGGACAACACAGTTGGATGTGCTCAATAGATCTTCAGGATGCGTACTACCATATAAAGATGGACAGGTGATACAGGAGATATCTATGCTTCCGGCTGGGAGTCAGTCATTACCAATTCAGAGCTTTGCCCTTTGGTCTCACTACAGCCGACAGAGTGTTTACCAAATGCATGGCAGTAGTCACGGCTCACCTGAGGCGTCTAGGATTCCGGGTGCTTCCGTACTTGGATGACTGACTCCTGACGGCCAACATTGAGCATCTACTGACCAAAGCAAGGGACACCACCATTCATCTCTGCTCAGAACTAGGTATGACCATAAATTTCAAAAAATCTGCCTTGTTGCCTTCACAGCATATTACCTTCATAGGGGCAGACTTCAACATAAAAAATATGGTCCACGGTTTAGAATCAAACTAAGATTTAATAGTGTAAAGCAACATACCATAAAAACACTGCTTTTCATCCCGTTAAATCACGAAACTTCATCAGACAAGTTACTTCAATAAGAAACTCGTTTAAATAGTACACGTAAAAACAATACAGACCTTTGGATAAAACACTCCCTCTAGCTCCTCCTTCAATTCAAATCACTAAACGTTTACATGCCAATATAAACCATGTTAAAAATTAAGTGGTAGAAAATACAACAGTTATAAAATTGATTGCCAAACTAAACAGGTAGTTTACTTGGCCAAGTGCAGTTACTGTCCCGTATTCTATATCGGCAAGACAGATGGGAAATTACGGGAACGTGTTTATGAACACCAATATTGCATAAGTAAAAATAAATATGAAAACGCCTTGGCTAAACATATTAGGGATCATCCCCACCACGAGTTTAAATTTAAGGGGATAGACTTGGTACCTACCAACGTGAGAGGAGGTCCACACTCATTGTTTTTAGAAAAATTAGAATTAATTTGGCAGCTTGCCATTACCCAGGTCTAAATGACCTTTTATCTGTTTTATGTATTTTGAAATTGAAGTCTGGCTAGGTAGCTTGTGATATGAGGTGTATGTAAACACCTATAGCATTATTAGTATCACGTTTGTTATTATTATAAATATAAATGTTTTTTCAACAAATGTTAAATAAAAATAAATAAAAAAATAAATTATTTAAACTATTTTATAAGATTGTACACAAAGTTATGTGTTTGTAACATGGTTTATATTGGCATTTAAACGTTTAGTGATTTGAATTGAAGGAGGGCTAGAGGGTGCATTTTATCCAATCAAAGGTCTATATTGTTTTTATGCATACTATTTAAACGTGTTTCTTATTGAAGTAACTTGTCTGATGAAGTTTCGTGATTTAACGGGACGAAAAACAGTGTTTTTACAGTGTGTTGCTCTACACTATTAAATCTTCATTTGATTCTAAACTGTGGTTCGTTTCATCAGTGGCACTACTCGTGTTTTGGTTTGTTGTTGGCTGTACCAGTTTGTGGATAAAAGATATGGTAGCAAAACTGCCTCATGAAAGGGTAAAAACACTATGCCATCGGATATCAATGTTGCTGATGAGGAGGAAAGTGCAAGCAAAGTTTGTTCTCAAGGTTCTAGGTTCAATGGCAGCTGCGATAACATTAGATGTTCGTGTTTCACTGTTGCAGTCATCACATTTGGGTTATCTGCCTGCAGGTAGCCCTGAGCTGGCCTGAATACCAGAGTCTTTGGATTTCTGCTTCAGATGCTGTTGCTTCTTCGATGCCATAAGGTTGTCAGGGGTATAAAACATGCAGCCAACGCCATTACATCAATCTTTCTTGCCGTGCGGTGCCCGGAGCAGAAGCAGTTTGCAAGTGCCAGTCGGCCGACTCCTGAAATTTTCGTTTTCGAGTTTCAGACCTGAAGTCTTCAAAAGGATAAGTACCCCATTGGGGATCCTTTTTTCTTGCTCTAACTGATGTCAGAAAAAAATAGCAATTGTCTTGCCTGTGGAAAGCAAATACCTCAGAGATTTTCATTCTTACTGCGTCATCTGTTTAGGCCCAGACCATGATGTCCCTCGCTGTCGGTTTTGTGCCTTGTTCAACTCCCGAACTATTCGTTGGGCTATTTTTGTAGCTAAATGCTTTCGTTCTCAATCTCTGTACTCCGAAATGGCTTCCTTAAGCCGTCCAACTACCGATCTTCTGAAAAAATGTAAGGATAAAGACAGAGACAGACTGCATCAGTCCAAAACTGCTGATGATGCTTCCAATAAGCTAGTCGCCAGTCCGCCGGTACTCAGTGAGGCGCTTTCGCAGCCCCTGATACCCGCTACTACGGATTCGCAGGCCTCTACTGAGACCCATTCAGATTCCGGTATGCCGCGAGATGCTTCAACTATGGAACCTGCAGATGTCTCTACCTTTGATGGGTCTGGAGCTGCTGTGTAGGCACCGCCTTCTGAGGGTGTATTCAGGCCTACCGATTTTCATATCAAACCGACGACTTTGTTTCAAGCTAAGAATATAGAACTCCTCAGGCCTAAAGCTTGCACTAAGTCTAGAAAACCGATGACCAAAGCGGATTCTCAGGCCCATATGCCTCAAAAACAAATGATTAGAATGGCTGAAGACCTTATTACCTTAATTAGGGGAAGGCAGCCTTCCCCCTCTAAGAGACCTAGAACTGATTTTCTTTCTCATTCTTTTGCTCATGAATCTGATATCTCTGTTCCTTCTAACTACCAGGATTTACCCTTATCTACTTATGAGGATTCTGATGCAGAGGATTTCATTCCCTCTGTTTCCCCTCCAGAAGATTTTTCTTTTGGTGAAACCTTGCATACCCTTAGGGAGCATTTCTACTGGGAAAGCCAGGACTATTCTTCATCCAAAAAGAGACTTTGGGAATTTTTAGCAATCCCTCCTGTTCTGGAGATTGTAGATGATGTTTTCTTGGAATCCAGCCTTAACCCAGACACTTTGCCTCCAGCTCCCAGGAATACTTACAGGTACTACAGAGTTACCTGACTTTCACAAATTCCTTTTCAAGAATCCTACTGCGGATCCAGAGACCATTTCCCAAGGACCAGAAGGCATTAAGAACATAAGTAACTGCCAAAAATCCTACCCCTTCTGATAGGGATTCTAGAGCTTTAGACAGATGGGGTAAGAAGGTATATATCAGGGCTTTAAATTGCCAGTTTCCTATGTTAAAGTATCAGCAGCATATTATGGGATTAAACAGAAAATTATGTTGATTCCTGACTATGCTGATCACAAAGATTTACAAGAGTTAATGCATTCTGCTGACCAAGTAGGTAAACATACTTTGCAATGTGGTTTTGATGCTTTAGAAGCATCTTCCAGGGCTGCTGTCACTAGGTCTGTACTTAGAAGGTATGCTTGGCTTAAGGAACAAAACTTGCCAGATCATGTTAAAGCTAAATTACTGGATGCACCCTTACACCAAGAGCGCCTTTTTGGCAACAAAGCAGAAGTCCTCAAAAGGATGGAGGAAAAAGCTAAATCTATGCAAACTGTTAAATATTCCGTACAAGTACAGCCACCTAGATTCAGTAGGCATTGGCCTTCAAAGAACTGGTCATTTCCAGTCCCCTCCAGGCCTTCTCAGTCCAAACCCAGGAGCAGCAGACCACCAAGACTTCAGTCTCAGGCTATGCACAGATCTAAGCAGTGGGGGGCCCCCACCTCCAAAGCAGGAAGTAGTGAGCCACCACTATGGAAAAATGGCACAATGACTTATCCTTAGCTCTACCAAGCCTTGCTCAACTACTTGATCCCTTAGGAGGAAAGCTTGCCCTGCATGCAAAAAACTGGGAACTCATTACCCAAGACAAATGGGTTTTAAACATAGTTTCCCTAGGATACAGATTGCACTTCCACTCACTCCCAACCCCAAGTGGATGGCCAGACCTTCCCCCAAACCAGTGGGCAGAGGCCCAAAAACAAGTGCTCTCTCTCCTCAGTATCAAGGCTATTCAACCTGTTACAGCAGAACAAAGGGGACAAGGTTTTTATTCAAGATTGTTCCTGGTTCCCAGAAAAGAAAACTCCTGGTGTCCTATCCTGGACCTTTCTATTCTCAACACCTTTCTGGGGGTTCCAATATTCAAAATGCTAACTCTTCAGCTTCCTATGCTAGCCAAAAGAAGCTTACCTGCACATCCCAATAAGGGAATCCTGCAGAAATTCCTATGCTTTAGGGCAGGCTCCATGCACTATCAGTTCTCTGCACTGCCCTTTGGCTTATCTACTGCGCCCAGGGTAATTACAAAGTGCCTAGCTCCTGCCATTGCATTTTGCAGGCAGATAAATATTCAGATTTACCCATATCTGGATGATTGCCTGATGCAGGCAGAGAGTCAGGATGTGCTATTACAGCACCTGGCATTTGTAAAGAGACTTCTAACTTCACTGGGGTACACCATCAATGAGAAGAAATCATACCTATTACCCTGCCAGCGCATTGTATTCCTGGGAGCAAGCTTGAACACAACTTCCTAGATGGCATTCCTCACTCCCAAGAAACAAGTTCATTTGACAACCTACTTCAAACCACTGTCCACAAAAACCCATCTATCTGCAAGGAAAATCCTGCAAGCTCTGGGGTTCATGGCCTCTTGCATTCTGTTAATTCCATATGCAAGACTGCATATGAGGAAACTTCAATGGTATCCAAAACGTTTATGGTGTCAACATTCTCAGGACCTGGAAACAATGATTCCTATTATCCCTTGTCTAAGGGCAGAGTTCCTTTGGTGGGCATAGGCCTGCTACCACAACAAGAGACTCCCTTTCACTCTATCCCCTGCCGCCCAAACCGTAGCAGACGCATCAGACTATGCATGGGGGGCTCACATGACAGGGCAGTTCATTCGGAGCAAATGGAACCCAAAACAGTTGCACCTGCATATAAATCAAAAAGAAATGTTAGCTGTACAGAATGCTCTGACAGCCTTCAGAGACCTTATTCTTTCAGGACAACTATTGGTAAAGACCGACAACACAGTTATGTGGTACATAAACAAGCAGGGGGGATCCCATTCCTACCCACTCTGCAGACTAGCCATGGCTCTGTGGAACCAAGTGAATCTACAAGCTCAATTTATGCCAGGCAAACTAAATTCACTGGCAGACTTAAGCAGAAACTTCACGGACCCACATGAATGGAAACTGGAACCCAAAATATTCAAGCTCTTGAGGAAAAAATGGGGGACACCAGAGGTAGACCTGTTTGCCTCCCCTCAGAACTACCAATTGAACAAATTCTCCACCAGAACTCCCCACAGTCAAGCTTGGAAAGTGGATGCCCTGTCCTTTACCTGGGAAAGCCTCTCAGTTTATGCCTTTCCCCCTCTGCCTCTCCTCTCGAAGGTTCTAGTAAAGATCAAACAGAACAAGCCAAGGACAATACTGATTGCACCAGACTGGCCACACCAGCACTGGTGTACCCCCTTTTGCGCAGTATGACAGTGCTACAACCTTGGCACCTGCCTCAGACCCCTTCCCTGCTGTCACAGCAGGCGGGCCAGATTTTGCACCCTCAGCTTCAAACCCAGAACCTCGCAGTCTGGCTAATTCCCTGACCTCACTTCCAGCAACCCTCAGTAAGCAGGTGCTGGATGTTATTCTTGAGGCAAGGAGGCCTAGTACTAGAAAATCCTATTCAGAAATGTGGAAAAGATACTGTTCCTGGAGCCAGGCTCGGGATGGGCACAACGGTGTCCAGCTTACCTTATATTGTACATTATTTAACAGAAATGCTCCACAAGGGCCCATCTTTCTCTTCAATTAAGATTCATGCCTCTGCCATATCAGCACATTATAATAGTGAGCCCAACCCTCTTCTCTCATCCCCTCCTCAAACAATTCCTTAGAGGGGCCAAAAAATTAAGACCCCCCCCAGAAGGGCTCCTACTCCAGCCTGGGACCTTAACTTTGTATTGGAAAAACTCACTCTTCCCCCCCTTTGAACCAGAGTTGAAATTCCTTTCTTGAAAAACAGCTTTACTTCTAGCCATCACTTCAGCAAGAAGAGTGTCTGAACTGAAGGCCCTCATGGCAGTGGAACCCTTCATTATCTTCCATGTGGACAGGGTTTCCCTCAGGACAAATCCATCCTTTATGCCCAAGGTGGTGTCTAGTGCGGCTCCAAACCAGTTTATTCATTTGCCTACTTTTTTCCCTAATCCTCAGAATAAAGGGGAAAGGATACTGCATTCTCTGGACATACACAGACGGCTTAGATTCTATTTGGACAGGACTAAGCCTCTCAGAAAATCTGACCAACTGCAAGTTAGCTTTGCTGCCGGGGCAGAGGGAAAGGCCATTTCAACCAGATAAAATTGGGAGAAAATCGTAGTCCAACAGCAGTTTATTCAACTTGAATACCACAAACACAAACAGAACATGAGTTAACCTAGGTTTCGTCCATAGGACTTCATCAGAACAAGGGTAAAAATAACAGCTGGAGTTTAAATATCCTTCCCATTCACTTAATACATCATTTAGTACCAGTATCCATCTTGATTAACCGATCTCTGTCTGAAAGTTACGTTCCCACATTATGGAAAGTCTCACACATAATTCCCCTCCACAAAGGCGGACCCTCTGCAGAACTAACCAGTTACCGCCCCATAGCTATTCTCTCTCCACTCTCCAAAATACTAGAGAGATGCATACACTCTCAGGTCTCACACTACCTCCTTACTAACAACCTCCTTTCCAGTACTCAGCATGGTTTCCGACCAAACCATAGCACCACCACTGCCTTACTCTCCTTTACTAACACTATCCTTCAGCATAAAAACAATGGCTATCTCTCCTCTGCTACTTTCCTAGACCTATCTAAAGCATTTGACATGGTCCCACACAAAACTTATCTCTGTCCTCAATAACCTATCCTTCTCACAAACGGACACCAACTGGTTTCAGAGTTACCTGTCTGACCGCCAACAATCCGTTGTATGGCAGAATGACATATCTCCCCAACTATCTGTCTCCATAGGGGTTCCCCAAGGATCCATCCTTGGACCCCTACTTTTCTCTGTTTACACCAATAATCTAGCCTCTGCCACCAAACATGGCACACTCATCCAATACGCAGATGACTCTACCATCATCTGCTCAGCCCAGTCCCTACCCAAACTGCAAAAAGTCACACAGGAAGCCTTTTCCTCTGTTGAAACATGGTTATCCGATGCCCAATTAGTACTCAACCCAAACAAAACTAAACTACTCATCTTCCAACCCACCAAACATACTCAAAACAACTCTCACTTTAACATCACAGCAAAAGACAACACCACTATATACCCAACTGAACACACCAAATTGCTAGGAGTGGAAATAGACAATAAACTAAAATTTGACATTCACATATCCATGACCATAAAAAGTCCACAAAAACTAGGAGCATTATACAGAAATAAACAATTTCTCACCAAAGCAGCAAAGATTTCAATAGCAAATTCCCACCTTATCTCCACCCTACTTTATGCCTCTCCAGTATATACCAACCTAAGGCAATGTGATCTAAACAAGCTAGAGACCTGCTACAACAAAATCGCAAAATTCACCACTGGGGCATCCTACCGTAGTCACCACTGTCTCTCACTTGCTGAACTGGGCTGGCTTGAACTCCCTCACCTCCTTCAGTGGTATCAACTCTCACTCACCCACAAACTAGTAACCCATCCACAAAATGTCCCATCCCTCCAGAATCTACTCCAACCCTATCGCACCACCAGACCACTAAGATCCAGCAACAAAAATCACTTGCAGATCACTAAAGCCAATAACTCTGCTGGTGAAGCACTATTCTCTTGCGCCATAGCCAAATTATGGAACTCACTCCCACCCACAATTACCTCCGTGCCATCATGCACCAACTTCAAAACTTTATTAAAAGCACACCTAAAAACATGCTGGCTATGCCCTTGCAACTCCCACTCTAATATCATCCACCCCATCCAACTACTACCTTTCTTTCACCTCCACTAACTACCTTGATGATAGCAAGCTCAGATGCTCATAAGCCTAGTACTTATTATACAGCAGGAACTTCTCATTGTTACATTTGTTAATGCCTGTTATGTACTTCACAGATAAAGATTCTAGTTGTCTACTGATGTACTATGTTCTTCATCTGTAAATATGTTGTAAGTAATTTCTATGTTTAATTGTTAATCACTATGTAATCCAATGTAACTACTGTCTGTTTATTTTACTGTGGAGCTTTTCTCCCCGGGCCTCCGCTGAAAATGGACCCATGTCCAGTCGGACACTCCCGGTCAACAAATTTAAATAAAAATAAATAAATTTAATCAGTCAGTGAATAGACCATTTAAAGAAATAATACTATATATTTTAAAATAAATAATTTCTATAAAAGTAACAACCATTATATGTGTGTTAAATGTAGGAATAAAACATCTTGTGATATAAATTGCCACATGTGTATAAATACATAATAAAACCATGTGATGTATAAATAAATAAATAAATGTATATATGTATGTATGTGTATATATATATATATATATATATATATATATCTGTGTGTGTGTATATATATATATATATATATATATATATATATATATATATATATATATATATATATATATATATATATATATCTTCACACACTCAAACCATACAAATACATGTTAATCCATCACTTTACACCCCCTTATAAAATCCATTAATTTCTTCCTAAAATGTTTCAACTTTAATAAAGGAGCAATGCTTACACAGTCATTTATACCAGGATAGTTTTGGGCATCCAATCTTAATTGCCACTTTAATTCACATATGTCCAAGTGGACATCCAATGTCCTACCTTGAATGTAATTCTTAATATGTTGAATCACACAAAATTTAAAACTGTGTTCATTATTGGCAATAATATGCCTAGCTAGGGCATTAGTAGACTTAAAATGCCTAATATCAAGTATATGCTCTCTACGTCTCTCTCTAAAATATCTAGATGTTTTTCCCACGTAAAATACTGGGCACTTCTGACACTTAGCCACATATACTACATTTTGAGCGTAGCAATCAAAGTGACCTGTAATAGGTATAGAATAATTATTGATCTTAATGTAAGTGTCTGTGTGTAATATATATTGACAAGTGGAACACCTCCCACATTTAAAATTCCCTAACTTTCGACCACTTGAAATTGACTTAGAAGGAGGTCCTATTTCCAAGATTTTTTTCAAAGATTTAAATCAAATACCATACTCAAATCATTACCTATCATTGTATTTTCTAATGTTTTATCACAATCTCGACTGTGCAAGGATCGTAGTTGACAATTAAATTCATTGCTACTTACGTTGCCGCTCATTCCAAGAGTTATTTCTTCACAATTACCATAAAACTCCACTAAAGTATCATCAGTTGATGTAACCCTTTCATTCACAGTAGTAAGGTTTTATCAAATTCACTATTATACATCACCACTTTTAATGATGATGTGGATTGGCTTGTATGGATGGTCAAGAAAAATTGAGGCATCCTAAAATTAGATAGAGATGTACGAACAAAAATGGGGGGGTGTCCCTCAATTTGTGTTTAGAAAAGATCAATCTTTGAAAAAAATCTTGAAAAAAGGACCTCCTTCTAAGTCAATTTCAAGTGGTAGAAAGTTAGGGAATTTTAAATGTGGGAGGTGTTCCACTTGTCAATATATATTACACACAGACACTTGCATTAAAATCAATAATTATTCTATACCTATTACAGGTCACTTTGATTGCTACGCTGAAAATGTAGTATATGTGGCTAAGTGTCAGAAGTGCCCAGTATTTTATGTGGGAAAAACATCTAGGTATTTAGAGAGAGAATTAGAGAGCATATACTTGATATTAGGCATTTTAAGTCTACTAATGCCCTAGCTAGACATATTATTGCCAATAATGAACACAGTTTAAAATTTTGTGTGATTCAACATATTAAGAATGACGTTCATAGTAGGACATCGGATGTCCACTTGGACATATGTGAATAAAAGTGGCAATTAAGATTGGATGCCCAAAACTATCCTGGTACAAATGACTGTGTAAGCATTGCTCCTTTATAAAAGTTGAAACACATTTTAGGAAGAAATTAATGGATTTTATAAGGGTGTGTAAAGTGATGGATTAACATGTATTTTTATGGTTTGTGTGTGTGAATATGTATGTATGTATGTATGTATGTATATATATATATATATATATATATATATATATATATATATATATATATATATATATATACACATATATACATTATTTATTTAGTTATACATCACATGGTTTTATTATGTATTTATACACATGTGGTAATTTATATCACAAGATTTTTTATTCCTACATTTAACACACATATAATGGTTGTTACTTTTATAGAAATTATTTATTTTAAAATATGTAGTGATATTTCTTTAAATGGTCTATTCACTGATTGATTAAATGATGCATTAAGTGAATGGGAAGGATATTTAAACTCCAGCTGTTATTTGTACTTTTGTTCTGATGAAGTTCTATGGACGAAACTTAGGTTAACTCGTGTTCCGTTTGTGTTTGTGGTATTCAACTTGAATAAACTGCTGTTGGACTACGATTTTCTCCCAATTTTATCTGGTTGGTTTTCGTGGTCAGGTTCTTTGTTTTTTAGTGAAGGCCATTTCAAAGCAAACCATTTCCAAATGGATAGTACATTGCATCCATTTCTGCTACAAGCACCATGGAAAACCTACCCCACAGGAGATAAGAACACATTCCACCAGGGCTGCATCTACCTCTACTGCATTTCTCAGAGGAGTCCCTACCAGGGACATCCTGGAAGTTACAACCTGGAGCTCTGTACATACTTTTCCCAAGCATTACCACCTGCCTATCTTTTCTAAATCCAGAGCTGGATTTGCCACAGCAGTTTTTACAGGGCCGTATTACTAGCCCTAATGCTCTTTAACTACCTCCACCCTTCCTTAGCTTTGGGAATCAACCCAAATGTGAAGACTGCAACAGTGAAACGCGAAGAACATAGTACAGTTGTGTACACTTACCGTAAATGTAGATGTTCAAGTGTATTCACTGTTGCAATCCTGGTTACTCTCCTTCCAGCTCCCTGACTTCTCTTGACTTTTACCTTTTCTCCTTGTTTGGCATATATTATATCATGTGTATTTGCTTGTTGCTGGGGGTGTTCCATACCATATAATTGCTTCCTATTGTGGGGGCACCTGCCATCTGGGGCACGAAAAACTGATGTAATGGCATCAGCTGCATGTTTTATACCCCTGACGTCATGGAAGAAGCGACAGCATCCGATGCACATATCCAAAGACTCTGGTATTCAGGCCAGCTGAGGGCTACCTGCAGGCAGATAACCCAAATGTGATGACTGCAACAGTGAATACACTCTAACATCTACATTTATGGTAAGTGTACACAACTATACTTTCCACTGGCACATCTACGCATGAGAGTTTTACAGTGGCTGCTTTTTGCTCAATGGTCCATGCAGGAGTTACTCATGTCACAGAAGACCCTCATTACGGACACCTGCAAGAGGGAACTACGATGGTGGCTTCAGTCCACACAGGTAACAATAGGCAGACTGTTGGTTCTCCCCCATCCAGTAGCTACAGTGACCACAGACGCTTCCTAGATAGGGCGGGGTGGCATTATCTGGGGCAGACTGTCCAAGGGACTTGGCAGAAACACGAATACCACTTGCACATCAATGTCCTAGAGATGAGAGCGGTGTTTCTGGCGTTGCAAGCATTCCAGAGCTCTCTTCCAACAGGTACGATTGCAGTACCGACAGCCAATATGTCCATGGTGTGGTACATCAACAAACGAGGTGGAACCTGATCCTACCTCCTGTTTCGAGAGGCTCAAAGAGTATGGCTGTGGGCAATTTCTTCTCAGCGTTTTCTGACTGCAGTGCACATTCTGGGGAAATACAACATGATAGCAGACAAATTAAGCCAGGCAATTCTTATGCCTCATGAGTAGTCCCTGAAACAGGAAATTGCGAACCAAATATTTTGCAAGTGGGGCCAGCCTTGCTGCGACCTCTTTGCTACATCCATGAACTCCAAATGCAGCAGCTACCATGCCCTAATTCCCTCTCCGGAGGAGTCCCTGAGGGATGCACTTGTTCACGATTGGCCCCCGGGACTTCTTTATGCACCCCCCCCCCCCGTTTCCTCTAATACCAAAAGTTCTTCAGAAAGCCAAATTGTTGAGTTGCAGACTAATTCTCATCACTCCTTACTGGCCTTGTCAAATCTGGTTCCCTTTCCTATGGCCCCATCTTCAGGAGGAGCCCTGGATTCTTGACCCAGTACCAGATTTTCTGACCCATCAGTCAGGAACGCTACATCCCTCTATTCAGACCCTCAAGCTGACAGCTTGGTTGCTCCACTTCCCATCTTAGCTAGGCTTCTGGACATGTCCCCAGCAGTGCAACACATTCTGGCTTCATCTCACAAGAATGGGGCTAGAAAACTATATGCTCGTAAATGGAAAAGGTTTTCTTGTTGATCTGCTACGAATCATATAGACCCCTTTTCAGCCCCTGTAACCTCAATTCTTGAGTTTTTAGCAGAAACTTTTAATCAAGGCGCAGCTGCAGCCACTATACAAGTACAATTAACTGCCATATCGAACTACCACATGGGAGACATGGGATCAAATATAATGTCTCTCAGATTATGCAAAGCCTTCCTGAGGGGTACTTTCCTCTTAAGACCTCCAATAAGAGAACTGCCACCTCCTTTGGATCTAAATTTGGTACTGACTACTTTAATTTTCCCCCCTTTCGAGCCAGCTTCCTCTTGTCCACTAAAGTTCCTAACATGGAAGAGTGTCTTTTTGACAGCTTTTAGTTCAACTAGGAAGGTTTCAGAACTACAAGCTCTATATTTTTGCCCTCCCTATGTAATTTTCCACAAAGACAGTATCTCTCTCAGAACAAATCCTTCATTCCTGCACAAAGTATGTTCCGAGCCCAACTTAAATCAGTCTATTGACCTACCTGTCTTTTTTCCCAATTATGGCAACAAGGTAGAGTACAAGCTTCACCAACTGGATATCCATAGGCAGTTATGCTTCTGTTTACATAGAACAAAGGAGTTTAGAAAATCTGACCAATTATTTGTCTCATTTTCAAAAAATAAAAAAGGGGCACCATTTTCAAGTCATTTTATCTAAATGGCTTACATACACTATTACTTGTGTATCTAGTTCTTAGCATAAGCAATTGCCAGGAAAAATTCGAGGCCACTCCACTAGAGCTTTGTCAACTTTGACCGCCTTTCAAACCAGACTACCTTTGGATTCAATTTGTGCTGCAGCTACATGGGTCAATCCTCATACCTTTATCACTCATTACAAAGTAGATGTGGCCTCCCGGAACTGGGCTTCCTTTGGTTCCACTGTTCTGAAGAGTTTATTCCCTTGAGCCACCAGAGAAAGAAGGTGCTGGGGACGCTGTCCCCAACCAGCAAGAATGAAGGTGAGATGGGACAACATAACATAAAGTTATGTACTCACAATAACGTTCCATGTTTTTTGTCCATATCTTGCCTTCATTCTTGCATCCCACCATTCTTCCCCTTTCCTCAAGGATCAAGAGGAATTTTATGAGTTGGTCATAAAGTTCTCTGATTCCCTTCTTGCTTCATGAGACATGAGCTAAGGATTATTATATTTACCTTTTTGGTTATATAAGTTCTAGTGATTAGTATTTGCAAACACGATCTGGGTAACTGTCGCCAGGCATCATGGGATAGGGTATAGCCCAGAGCCAGTGAAAGCTCTCGAGCTTTAGTATAAGGCCGAGTCGGAACCGATGCCTTGTTCCGAACCCAACCTGCAAGAATGAAGGCGAAATTATGGACAACAAACATGGAACTTTATGGTGAGTACATAACTTGTCTTCATTAATTTTATGTCTTGAAAATGCTTGAAACTGTTTGATAATGTTCCACAGCACTAAAATGTCCTTTTCTGGTTTTATCAAGTACAAAATAATAATGTCTGCAAATAAACCCAAGCTTTCTTGATTGCCATGCCAATTGTATATCCTTCAATTTCTGAATCCCTTATTTCCTTTGCCAGTGGCTCTAAATGTAATGCAAATAACAAGGAGGAAAGAGGAAGCCCCCTGCCTTGTTGCTCTGTTCAGACACAAGTGATCAGAGAGGAGCCCTCCCAATTTGATTTGTGCCTGCAAGTCCTCATATATCCTCCTAATTAACCTTGTTATTGTATCAGGGAGTGTAAATGCTTCCATTGCCCCACTCATGAAATCAAAGCTTACTCTGTTGAATGCTTTCTCTGCATCAAGACCCGCCAACAACAGCAGTGTTTTATATTCTGCTTCCCTCTGGATCATTACTGTTGTATTAATGTCAAATGTTTACCTGTCCATAAAACTAAATTGATCCATATCTGTCAGTTTTGACAACACTTTTGACATTCTTTTACATGTTATAGACATAAACACTTTATATTCATGATTTAAAATCAAAATGGGCCTATGTGGAGCTGGGCCTGATGTGTCTTTATTGTCTTTAGCTGTTACAATCACAACAGCTTCCTTCCAGGATGTTGGTGTTTCCCTGCCTTTTAAAATATTGCTAAACAAAACCTTCCCGATCTTTATCACTTTCTTCCCTTCTTGCTTCTAAATCTAAACAGGAATGCCAATTATTCCTGGAGACTTTCCTACAGATTGATTATATGTCACATGTTTTATCTCATCTCGTCCTGTATTAACTGTTAATTGTTGAGCCTGATCTACCTTTAAACTTGGCATGCTTAAGTCTTCCTTAAATATTTCCATTTGTGCTTTTTCTGGATTTCCACATTCCCTCTGCTTTATACAAATTTTCATAAAATTTTCAAAATATATCTAATATCGCTGCAGGATCTGTGGTGGTTCTTCCTTGTTGTAGGCTTCCTAAGTTTGGCAGCAACCCTTTCTAATTTCTGTTGTCTAAGTTGTGCTAAAAGTTTTTGTCCTTTGGAGTTATCAAAAAAACAGTTGCTTAACAGCAGTCTTTCTAAACTCAAGCATGTTATCCAGATACTCTCTTATTTTGTCTTTGGCGCTATGCAGACTGACCAGCTGTTTTGTCCTTGACATGATATGTCGTATATCGGAGACTACTGAAACAGTAATTTAATCGAACATCTACTGTTAAGTGCAGCTTGCAGAACTGTACTGTCCTTGTTTTTACTGCCCAATGTCTATTTTAAAGATCATGTACGTCATTTTGTTTACCTTTTCCTTTGTACACTGCTCCTTTTGTGCTGGACTCCCTTCACCTTAAACAAAGTCTTCCACATTTTGTGCTGTGTTTGCGTTTTGCTTGTTTTTCTTATCAAATGTATGCTTACCATGGCCCCTGGTGGAACAACTTAATAATTCCACATCATCACTCTTGTCACATTGATGATGTGTACTGTCCTGGGCTGCACTTCCCCCTCTTGTTCCTAGGGTACAAGGAAAGTGTAATGTAACCCCAATGAGTGTCAGCAGTGCTAGGAGCTTACCTCAGAGAAAAAAGGCACAAAAGGATGTTAATTGGTACGAATTATGAGTGATGATCCACAGGGTTCTGTTCTCTGTATTCTAGCAGATGAAGTAATGCAAGCTTCCAACACCAGTGTGGTGGTAGCACGTTGATGAGAAAGCTGTACTTCCAATGGAGGACATAGCAGGGGGTGGTGCACATTATTATACTGTTAAAGAACAGTATGAAATAAGTCAGAAAATGAATAAGAGAGCAGTTTAGTAAAATGTGGAACCCCAGGACAAAAATATAATGTAAGAACAACTTCAGGGAGCTGTAATAATAAGGTGCGACTACATAAGTCCACTGGGTGAGGTCACACATGATCTTTAAATCATGATTACAAGTTATTTATGGCTATCCTGAATGCTGCAACCCAGAATCATTCACCCAGATATCAAACAGGATTTGTACAGGGTAGGTCCACCTCTGACACTTGGTTAAGACCATGTTAATAGTGGATAAGGTGTCCTCCTCCTCTATTGTTAATGAGCCTTGATGTTGAAATTACTTTTTATTTGTTTAGATGGGACTTCTTGTGAACCCAATTAACTATCTAAGGTTTCTCCCAGAATTTTTCCTCTGTAATTCACAGGATGTAATGGAAAGTTACCACAACTTAAGAATTACACAAGACCCTGGCTACCCCAATGCAGGTGTACTGAGGTATGAGGCAGGGCTGCCTCTCATCTCCACTAACTTTTTCTATTTATTTAAAGCCATTGTAACCCACTTTAGACAGTCAGTCCTTTCAAGTTATATGTTCAGAGGTTTACATTACAAACTTTCCCTTCATCCTAGCAACCTGTTGGTTTTTAATTAAAATCTAAAGTAGGGTTGACCTTGTTTTGTGAACCATTGTTATGGCTATCCCTCTGGGTATCAGATCAATCTTAACGCCAAGGTAGTGAAAATTCCCTATACCCCATATTGAAATACATTACTAGAATTTCTCTTTTTAGAGACTGATGAAGTAATTTTGTACATAAGGCTGCAGGTGTATTCTAACTTGCTCTCATTTGAAGCTACTTTTGACATAATTATAGGGACGGTAAAGAATTGCTGTGGTAGTTAGAAACGTCTGCTTTTAGATATGTTGTAGAGAGGCCAGACTGTTTTGTAGTACATATTGCCAGTTATTTTATATGCAGGGCAAGTGCTACATGTTCCCACTCCTCTGTCATTCTGGAAGAGACTGCAGTCTTATCTGTGGGATAATTTATAGACTGGTGAACAACCTAGTCTAAACTAGAAGCATTTGCCTCTCGTCTTTTCACAAGGAGGTATTGGATTGACTGTATACTGGCTGCTAGGATTATAGTCTTTATGGACTTTTTCAATCCAGGGAAGATAGCTGACTGGTGTTGCCTTCTGGCTTATTCATTGGGAATCCAACTTGAGATTTTTGATAAGTTGCAGTGCAAGAGTGCCCCAATTCCATCCTTAACCAGAGGTCTTGCTGCTGTCATTATGGCAGGGAAGGGAGCTGGTTGAATGACATTCTGCTAGACAGTCTGAGACATTGGTGATTATGGTTGGCCACTATCCTTAAGAAGTTGAGGATGTGCCCTAAGTTGTACTACTGGGAGAAATTAATAAAACGGGCAACCTTAGAGTTCAGAGGAATTCAGAACTAAATTTTATCTTCTACAGGATCCGCTTAGCCTATAAACATGATTGTTAAATACAATGAAGCGCAAGAAAATCTTCGTGATTAAGATTGTATGGCTTTTGAACTCTAGAGCTGCTGAGCTTTGTAGTAAAATGACACCAAATGTGGTTTATCTTATTGTCACTTCCAGGTTGAGTTTTACAGAGAAGTGTAGGATATTGTGGGAAAAGGAGTCATCTGCAAAAATCTGTAATTTACTCTGAACAGATTTTCTCTCAATTCCAAGTTTGGCTACCTACTCCAAGAAGTTTTTTTTTTGGCTGGAAATGTCATTTAAAATGTTTATATACACTAGTTAAATTAAACGGTGTGTATCCTAACATTTTATGTGCCTGTTGAGGATGTTCCTTTTGGCTTCCTGAGAACTGGGCACAAATATTTTGGGATTGCTTAATTCTAGGTATGTTTTGAGCACACTGCAAATAGTTTAAAACAGTATCTAGACACATCATGAAGCAATACTGAAACAAATCTTTCTAAATGTGTCTACATTTTCTTTTGGCTCACGTGACTCGAGGCTGCCAAATTTGTTGCATTTTGTAGAAAAAAGTATGTTAAAAAATATGGAAGTCTGTTTACCATCCTCACTTACTGATCTTAAATCATTGCAGGGCGAGTCATTCGTTATGGAATCTTCCTTGCATGACGTGGCTGTTATCATCTTCTGGAATTTCTGACAAGCTCAGTCCCATGGTGTATCCCCCCTCCTGCTTTCTTTTTCCAGATCTTTCCATAGTTACTGAGAACCCAATTTCGGACTCTTTTGTAATAGTGAATGCTAGTTCTAATAGCTTCCTGTAGTTTTATTATTATTAAGAGCTTTTTCTGTTAGCTTCTCCTGACATGGGGACAGTAGGGTTAGAGAGAGAGAAAGACCCTGCCCTTTCAAAGTACCAAGAGTGGAGCCAGCCCCAACTGAGGTCTCATCTGTGCCACTTACAACCTCCCCTATTGGGGGCTTCCCATCTCGAATTAACTGTTGAGTCCAGCTCTACTTTGAGGCTGAGACTAGGGAGCTTCTCCTCAGAGCATGATCATTCCCAGTATTAGAGGCTAGGCCTTCCTCAGCTGTCCAGTCTAGATCTGGTAGGTCAGTGTAAAGTGCTTCCATTAGAATTGACAGGAGCAAGATTAAACTGTTGTCCTCTCTACTCCTTGTATGTCCAAGCCAGCAAGAGAAAATATTTTCCCCTTCACTTTAACTTCTCTTACCCCTAGTCCAGTTTTGGCATCAGGAGTGTCAAAGGCACTGACAGTGACTTATCCATTATTGGTGCTGAAGTTCACTACTCCCAAGGTCATTGGCACTGGCTGCTCAGTGTTGAGAACAACAACAACCCACAAAATGCTATTTTCTGTGTCAGTGTACCCACCATTCAGGCATTCTGTGCCAAATGTTACTCCATTACTCTGCCCATTGCTAGTCCTGATGGACAATACATCATTTCGACGTAGACCATGGTGTTGGAGCAGACTGTGGCACTGACAGCTCTGGTGAGAGAATCTGTTTCTTTGAAGCCTTCCAGGTGTTTTGCATTTGATCATGTGCCTTCTATTTTGTCTGCATCCCTGGGCACCATCCTAGCTGGTAATCGTTGTTCCAGAGTAAGTAGGTGCAGAACAGCCTTATTAGACCCTGATTGTCTGGCAAAGAGTCCTTTTCTGAATTGCGTGGATAACTCCTCCCAGAGCATGCTGTGGAAGAAGATGTACAAGAAAAGGCTCATAGTTTCTCTGCCCCAGTTCCCACTGTAGACATGTTTCGTAATGGGGGAGGATTTCCCCCCATTACTGTCCTGGAGACTGAGCTTTCAGGGAGATATTACAAGGGGTGAGACAGAAGCAACCATGACCCAAAAACTCCACCTTCTTTGAGGAGATCTTCAGCGTTTTTTTTGGTCTGCACTACCTACAGCTTTAGGTGGCCCCTCTTCCAGGCAAAATGACTGATCTAGTTGTGGAGAGTGCATGTTGAGCTGGACATTGTTGAGCCAGTTCTTTGGAAACCTGATAGTGTCCAGTAGCTTCTGAAGGACAGACAGTAGTGGAGTAAAATACCACTTGCATACTCGTCATGACAGCAGCCACCAAAAGAAGGTCCTTAAAAATGCCGACAGTGCACTTCCAGGTAGAGTGTTCAGCACGATGGATTGGGTAGCAAAGCAAGTTTGTTTATGCATCAAGTGTATTAAGTTATCAGCGTTCTTAACTGCTTGCCGCAGATAAATGGATTTCAGTAGGCTCTAGCATAGAAAACCCTGTATGTCCTGCATAGAATACCCTGTATGTCCTGCAAAGGCAACCACTGTGATGTACACAAGCTGGTGACAATATCACTTCAGCCTCCTTGAGACTTCACATAATGGAACAGATGAAGCATAGACAGCAATAAGTTCAGGTATATCCATGAGAGGACAAAGCCTGAGTTAAGCATTTTAGATTTGCAGAACACTTCAAGGTGTCCTTCACCAATTTTCCATATTTTGGGTCCTTTTTATTTTGACCCCCAAATGGACAAGTTGCTAAAGTGTGATCAACAAGGCATGGTATTCATGAATGTTAGAATCAAAAAGGAGTGAGATGTTTTAAAAAAATACCAACAACCCCAGTTTGAATAACATTTTGATAGAAACTCCTGTGGTGTAGGGGCTTCAGTGGACACTGCCCTAGATGTAGAGGTGTCACACAAAACCATGGGTTCTGGGATCCTTACTGTGGAAGTAAACAGCAGCACCCCTGAGGACTTGCATGACTTTCCTCCTCTGGAGGCAGTTGGGGGGGGTTGCATATCCTTACCTCTAATTACACGGCTGGCCACTACACAGGGCAAATATTTCAGATAGAAGATAATCAAAAAAATTGAGAGAAATTAGAGGAAAGAAAATTACTTGCCCAAGAAAAACTGTCAAATGCTTCAAATGCAAATTTATGTTCATTAATACAACAGACCCATGTAAAAAATTTTATAGACCAAGAAACTTTAGGCCATTTGGAAAAAGTGACTGAGGAAGTGTGACAATATAAAGAACAAAACCTAAAAATTTTTGAAGGGTATAAAAAAAGAAGCAAGGACATATAAAAGAAAGAGAGATCTGATATGCTGCAATATTTATACAAAGGAGGAAGCCAAAGTAATATATACAAAAAAGGCAGCTCCAAAGGTATTTGAAGAGAAATGCAGGCAAAGTCACTCAAATATGAAGAACTTCGCAACATGTAAAAATAAGATCACAAAGGGGGAAACATACAACAGAAGATTAGTAATGTTGAAGTTAAACAAATAGAAGCTGAAGTTATGGAATACCTGCAAAGTGAAGGGTTCAGTGTTGAAAATCCAACTCTGTTAACATCAAAACATGATGGAACAACAAGTCCCAAATTAAGGAAAACAGATGGAGTAGGAGGCATCCTTAGAAGGAATATGGACATGTGAAAGAAAGAGGTTTCATAAGGTGCAATATTTATGCAAAGAAGAAAGCAAAACTAATCAATACAAAAAAGCAGCAACAAAGATATTTGAAGGTAAATGCAGGCAGAGGTATCTAGATATGGAAAATTTCACAATACCGAAAAAGAAGAAAAAAGGGGAAAGTAGAAAAGAGGATTAGTAATGCAAAAGTTAAAAGAAATAGAATTTGAAGATCTGATGTCAGTTTTCATTCGTTTTTCAGCAAAGTGGGGTTTGGATCTGACCCAGTCACTTTGTATAGCTCATGGATACTGAAAATACTTGAGGTCCTCCCTTACCCACAATGCCCTAGTCCCCTACTATAGCTCAGATCTATTTTGCTGCCTTCACATATGGATGTGGTCGTTGCTAGTGCTCAAGCTTTGGTGTTAATTTGTGAGTAAAAAGTGGATTTTATATATATATATATATATATATATATATATATATATATATAAATAAGCCTTTTTATTCGTATTCTATAATATTCCTCTCTTACCTTTTCTACACGTTTTGGTGTAAATTAATATTACTATTGTTATTTTCTTGTTTTCTTATTTTATACCCTTGCAGTAGCTCCTTCAGTTGCCATCTTTGGTAACTTATTACGTTCATCTTTTCTTTTATTTTTCAAAAAAATAATCCCTTTTCTTATTCCAGAATGTCTGAAAAACCATCAGGTTTTAAGAAACGTGTCTCTTTTGTGTTAGTACATGAATAAACAAGTCTTTGTGGGTTCTGTTTAAGCAGCTTTATTCTATGCAAACACATTACTGTAAAGCTTATTTGACTATGTCTAAGTAACTTATATACAAACTTACTGTTGTGATCATACATGCTTATACACTGGCTGCTTCTTCAAAATGGCACTAGGGATTGCATGTGCCTGGAATATATACATGCTTGCGCAGCCTTGCACGCTTCCTTAAAGACATAGCGCACACACTCTACACTCTGATCTACATCCTCCCTCTGAGAAATAGATCATGCAGTTTGTCATGAGATATTTAGCATGCAGAAATCACAAGTAATCTAGAGACATGCATTATACAATACACACACACACACATATATATATATATATATACACACACACACACACACACACACACACACACACACACACACACACACACACACACACACACACACACACACACACACACACACACACACACACACACACACACACACACAAGTCCATCTTGCTGTGTATTTCACACTAGGCTTAGAAACTTGTCCATATCGTGTGACATAAAATTGCGAATCAGTCTTAGCAACTGGAACAGTTTCTGCAAAGTGGTTGACTTGTGGAATGTTTCGTTCTGTTCCATAGAGTAATTCAGACTTTTGAACACATACTGGTCTGGAAACAATGTCTGACTCACTCTTTGATTTAGAATCTGCATCACCAATACAGTGTTGATTGCAGTGGTGATGATTCTAGTACAGGAAGATGATGTCTGCGATTCCTCCTATACTCCGCACCCTTGGAGCTTACCCAATAAGATCTTGGCTCGGCACAGATGCCTGTTATCTGTCCTGTTTGATCAAAACTTTCGTTGTTTGCATTTGTACCATCTCTCCTTCCCTCAGTGAACGAAGTAATCTGCTTGATCTGTCATAACTAGATTTCTGTATATTACGCTTCTTCCACAATTGAGCCTTGATGGTTTTATTGTTCTTGGAGTTAGGCCTCAACAAACTTGATGACATAGGCAGAGTAGTTCTAGTTTGTCTGGAAAGTAGTCTTTGAGCAGGTGAGCCAAGAATATTGTCACGAGGTATGTTTCTGAGATTAAGTAAATTCAAGAATACATCGGTATTGTCACACTTTGACTTTTCTGGTAATTGCTTTGCACTCTGTACTGCACATTTAGCTAGACCATTGGATTGAGGATATTCAGGATTACTAGCAACATGTACAAAGTCCCATTCTCTTGCAAATTTCTGAAACAATTGGCTAGTAAATTGAGTCCCATTGTCAGAATAAAGTTTGTGAGGACTAACATGAACTGAAAAATAGCATTTTAGCTTAGTGATAACAGCTGTTGAGGTTAAGTTAGGAAGCAGATCAATCTCAAACCATTTTGAGTAGGAGTCTACCAAAACCAAGTAGTGCTGATTATTCCATTCAAAGACGTCAGATGCAACAATAGATCAAGGTAGTTCAGGTATTAGATTTAGCTGAAGTGGTTCCTTTTGCAAATGTGCTCTGGTACTATTACATACCGAACAAGAAGAAAGAATGCTGTCAGTGTCTCTTGATAATGAAGGCCAAAATACTAGTTCTCTAGCCCTTCTCTTAGTGGACGATAAACCTGGGTGACTACGATGCAAAATCTGAATATATTCATGCTGTAATGAATCAGGGACACTAATTTTGGGACCTTTGAAAATACCATCTTCCATCAACAATTCATCTCTGTAGGGAAAATATGATTGCACCTCAGGTGATGCACTTGATTGTTTTGACGGCCATCCGACATTGATGTAGTGATTGAGCTTTTGTGAAATTGGATCAGTCATAGTGTGATCTCTCAACTCATCAAGTCTAGTGGTGGAAAAATTACGTACTGACATTACATCAAAGTCAACATTTAAAGCATCAAGTTGTTCTGTTGTACTTCTAGGCGATCTCGATGAAGTATCAGCCAGATAAAGCAATTTACCTTTAGTATAGAGCATTTTGAAATTGTACTTTTGCAATCTGAGCATCATTCTTTGCATTCTCGCTGGAGCAGAATGCATAGGTTTCTTTAGAATAGTAACTAGAGGCTGATGATCAGTTTGTTTGACTAGCTCAACCCTAAATATAATTGTGAAGCTTGGAATATGCAAAAAATATTGCTAGAAACTCTTTCTCTATTTGAGCATAATACAACTCCGCTTGAGTAAGTGTCCCACATGCATAGGCTAATACTCTGCCCTCTTGTAGAATAACTGCACTAAGACCAAAATTAGAAGCATCACCGGATAGGACAACTGGTTTATTCGCATCATAGTACCTTAACATAGGAGGGCTCGCAATTTTCTCCTTAAGGTCATCAAACGCCTTCTGATGATGATGTAACCATGACCATACAACATTTTTACATATTAGCTCTCTTAATGGTGCTGTCAACTCACTGAAGTCTGGTATAAATGTGCTCAAATAGTTGACCATACCCAGAAAACATTGTAAACCATGCACATTATCTGGTGCTGACATCTCTAAATATCTTTTTTTTTGGTTTGGTCAGGTTTTAAGCTTGTAAAGAAATGTCCTACATAGGTTACTTCTGGAAGTCTGAATTTGTAATTCAGAGGACTGAGCTTCAAATTTACTTCACGTGCTCTGTCTAGAACTTTTTTGAGGTTTTTGTAATGCTCCGCTTCGCCATTGCCTCCAACTAGTAGATCGTCTACATAACACACTACTCCTCTCCTACACTCCCCACTATTACATACCATACAAAACGAAATATCCTTTTTGACATCTTTTCTAACCTCTACACTAACTCTGTCTCATATTACTCTTCCAATAAATATAAATGTCCATTCCCCCAACCCTCCTTTTCCAGAGTTCTTTCATTGACTAATATCCAAGTTCAACCTTTCTCTTCTTCTACACTCACTAACAAAAATCAAACTCCAAGCTAACATGCATCCTAACTCAGGATCCACACAGCTACTCCCACCCCACCCAGTAACACCCACCTCACCTGCTAATACTACCCTCCACCTTCCCCTAAAAAATTCCAAATCAGACTTGCTCATAACTAATTTTAACCTCAGAAGTATCAATAAATAAATAAAAAAATTTAAAAAAAGTGAATTTCATGCAGCCCTAGCTGCCTACACTCCTGATATAGTAATTGTTACAGAGACATGGCTAAAACCCTATATTAAAGATGAGGAAATACGTACTAGTGATTATAGTGTTATTAGACAAGATGAGGTGAACAAGCATGGTGGAGGCATTGCCATCACATATACAAATTTCCTCAAAATCAAAAAATTAATTTGTACTCCCCCAGAGCTATCAGAAGCAGAAATTCTAACCACCCAATTTGAGGTAAATCCACATAAAACCATCATAATTATTGCCTCCTGCCTGCCTACCACGAAGAAATAATCTACCTACCATTGAAAGTCTCCTATCTTAGGCATCCTCTGCTTTCAACCAAGAAACTATAGTGCTAGGCGATTTCAACTTGGACTGGCTATCCTGCTCATCTGACAACCCCTCCAATTTCATCAAACTTCCCCACTAGAATTGATAAACACACTAATAATGAATCTATTCTAGACTGGATACTAACGGATAAGCCCAACTTTGACCACCAGTCTGGGTTCCTCCCCGATTCTCTCAGTGATCACTCCCCTACATTTCTTCTAAGGAAACGTATTCACTCCCCCTGTAATGTCATTTTCAAACACACATGCAACAAAACAATTTTCCCCTACCATCTTAAATTCCCTACTTCAAAACTGCAACTGGTCACCTCTAAAATCACTTCACCTAGACCAAGCTGTACAGTATTTGAATGATACCTTCCTCAGCATCCTTAATAACCTCGCTCCTACAAGAAGAATTTGCTCCAAAGCCAAAAACCTACCTTGGATAACCAAAGATGCTAAATCTCTCATTAAACAAAGGGATACATGTTGGACTGCTCATATAACCTCTAAAACCTCAGAAAACCTCACCTCTTGCAAACAACTAAGAAACTTTATTTATTTTTGTTGACCGGGAGTGTCCGACTGGATGTAGGTCCATTTTCAGCGGAGGCCCTGGGAGAAAAGCTCGACAGTTAAAATAAACAGATAGTAGTTGCATTGGATTACATAGCGATTAACAATTTACATAGCAATTACTTACAACATATTTACAGATGAAGAACATAGTACATCAGTAGACAACTAGAATCTTTATCTGTGAAGTACATAACAGACATTAACAAATGTTAAAATAAGAAGTTCCTGCTGTACAAGTACTAGGCTTATGAGTTTGCTATAATCTGAACTTGCTATAATCAAGGTAGTTAGTGGAGTGGAAAGAAATGTAATGGTTGGATGGGGTGGGTGATATTAGAGTGTGAGTTGCAAGGGCATAGCCAGCACGTTTTTAGGTGCGCTTTTAGTAAAGTTTTGAAGTGGGTGAATGATGGTACGGAGGTAATTGTGGGTGGGAGGGAGTTCCATAATTTGGCTATGGTGCAAGAGAATAGTGCTTCACCAGCAGAGTTATTGGCTTTAGTGATCTGCAAGTGATTTTTGTTGCTGGATCTTAGTGGTCTGGTGGTGTGATAGGGTTGGAGTAGATTCTGGAGGGATGGGACATTTAGTGGATGGTTTACTAGTTTGTGGGTGAGTGAGAGTTGATACCATTGAAGGAGGTGAGGGAGTTCAAGCCAGCCCAGTTCAGCAAGTGAAAGGCAGTGGTGACTACGGTAGGATGCCCCTGTGGCGAATTTGGCAATTTTGTTGTATCAGGTCTCTAGCTTGTTTAGATTGCATTGCCTTAGGTTGGTATATATTGGAGAGGCATAAAGTAGGGTGCTACTGAAATCTTTGCTGCTTTGGTGAGAAGATGCTTATTTCTGTATAACGCTCCTAGTTTTTTGTGGACTTTTTTTATTGTCATGGATATGTGAATGGCAAATTTTAGTTTGTCTGTTTCAACTCCTAACAATTTGGTGTGTTCGGTTGGGTATATAGTGGTGTTGTCTTTTGCTGTGATGTTAATGTGAGAGTTGTTTTGAGTATGTTTGGTGGGTTGGAAGATAAGTAGTTTAGTTTTGTTTGGGTTGAGTATTAATTGGGCTTCGGATAACCAAGTTTCAACAGAGGAAAAGGCTTTCTGTGTGACTTTTTGCAGTTTGGGTAGGGACTGGGCTGAGCAGATGATGGTCGAGTCATCTGCATATTGTATGTTTGTGCCATGTGTGGTGGCAGAGGCTAGTGTGAAAACAGAGAAGACTAGGGGTCCAAGGATGGATCCTTGGGGAACCCCTGTGGAGACAGGTAGTTGGGGAAATATGTCATTCTGCCATACAACGGATTGTTGGCGGTCAGACAGGTAACTCTGAAACCAGTTGGTGACTGATTGTGAGAAGGATAGGTTATTGAGGACAGAGATAAGTTGTTTGTGTGGGACCATGTCAATTGCTTTAGATAGGTCTAGGAAAGTAGCAGAGGAGAGATAGCCATTGTTTTTATGCTGAAGGATAGTGTTAGTAAAGGAGAGTAAGGCAGTGGTGGTGCTATGGTTTGGTCGGAAACCATGCTGAGTATTAGAAAGGAGGTTGTTAGTAAGGAGGTAGTCTGAGACCTGAGAGTGTATGCATCTCTCTAGTATTTTGGAGAGTGGAGAGAGAATAGCTATGGGGCGGTAATTGGTTAGTTCTGTGGAGGGTCCACCTTTGTGGAGGGGAATTATATGTGATACTTTCCACAGTGTGGGAATGTAACTTTCTGACAGAGATCGGTTAATCAAAATGGATACTAGGTAGGCCAGAGCATCAGCTGCGATTTGTAGGTATTCACTTGGGAGGTTGTCTGCTGCTAATTTGGTGGGTTTAAGTTTAGTTAAGAGTTTTTTTATGTTGGAGGTAGGTACAGGAGAAAAAGAGAAGGCAGTGGGGAGATTAGTAGTTGAAGGTGTGGGTTGGAGGGGAGGGGGGTTGTGTTGTTTAGCTAGTGATAGTATGGTTTGTGTGAAGTGTGTGTTGAATGAGGTAGCAATATTTTCTGAGGAGTGAGGGATGTTAGGAGGAGGGGTACTGACTTTACCTGGGTGGAGGATGGAGTTTATGGAGGACCAGAATTGTTTGGGGCTGTGTTCGGAGGAGTCTAGGGCAGACTGGTAGTATTGGAATTTGTCCTGTTTTATTAGCTTTTTGACTCTATTGCGTAGTTCTAGGAATTTCTGTCTAGTTGAGGGGGTCTTGGTTTTGCGCCAGTGCTCCCAGGCTTTATCCCTGTTTTTCATTTCTGACTTAGTGGTTTTCTGTAGCCACGGGGATGGTTGTGCTTTGATTCTGGAAAGTCTTATGGGGGCATGGTAATTAAGGATGCTTAGGAAAGTAGTATTAAAAAATTCAACTGCATCATCAAGACTGAAGTACTTTAGAGGATGCCAGTTACATTCTTTGAGGGATGAGATGAATGTGAGTGGGTTAAAGTTTATTTTTTTACGCATCTGACGGTAGACGACAGGTTTAGCTTGGTATAGGTATTTTTTCAGTAGGAATGTTGGGGGGTAATCACTGAGGCTATCTGATAAGCAGCCTGTTATATATGACTGGGGGCTCTTACTGACTAGTATCCAATCCAGGGTAGTGTGCTTGCTGGAATTTTTATTTATCCTGGTTGGCGACTGGACTAGTTGGGTGAAGCCATGAAGGTTTACATGATGGGTTGGATGGTTGCCAGAACAGGATTGCCAGTCAATATTGAAATAACCTAAAATTATAGTTTCTTGGGGGAGATGGTGGGTAGACCAGCTGAGGAGGTTTTCTAGTGGAGGGATGTTTTGGCCAGGTGGGAAGTAGCATCCAATTATGTTGATGGTTTTGTTTTAGTTTATTTTGAGGTTGGTATATATTATTTCTTCATTGCCTGTTTGTGGAGCTGATGATTTTAAGATCTGGATGTTTAGATGCTGTTTAAACATTATAGCTACATCGCCTCCTTTCTTGTTTAGCATGTCTACTCTTAGTATGCCATAACCTGTAGGGAGTATTTGCTCACTGGTAATGTGAGGTTTTAGCCAGGTTTCTGTCAGGATGACTATATCTGGGGAGTGCAAGTCTATGGTGGCATGGAGTTCATGGACTTTGTTGGATGCACTTCTAATATTTAGGCTTAGTAGAAGGAAGGCATTTGGCTTTCTATTGGCTGTAATATGGGAGAAGTTGTGGTTTCTAGTCTGATTATGAGGATTGGGGTTGGAGATGGTAGGGCCACGGTTGGGGTGGATATCTCCACTTAGGGCTAGTTTTGATATGCATGAGGTTATTAGTTTTCTCAGTTTTTGAATGTGTTTGTTTATAAGGGAAACTTTATGATTGTGCTCTTTGGGTAATAGGTATGATGGGAGGGTTACTATGTTAAGTTGTAAGGATGCTTTATGTTTGAGTAATATAGTTGGTAGAATATGTGGGGGGTGCATAGGGATGGTTCTTGAGTTGGTGGGAGGGGAGCTGAGTGAGGGTGAAACATGAGTTGTGGTGTGAGTAGTAGTACTGTGGTAGTGGTTGAGTGCGGGAATGATAGAGCTTTGGTAGGATGTAAGATATGCAAGGAGAGTGCATGCAGTGAGCATAGGTAAGGTATGCTTGTACATGTTAGTTGAGGAGGTGTGATAGTAGTGGGAACATGGAGGAGGTAGTGTTGGGTTAGTGCTGTGGTTGGCTACTGGAAAGATGGGAGGGGTTTGTGAGTGTAATAAAGGTTGGACCACTGGGGGCGGGAGGGAATAGGGGGCAGGATGGGGAGCGAAGTGGGTAGAGACCCTGTTAGTTGCTCTTATGAGAGAGCTGGAAACAATCAGGTAACAGAGTTAATTGATGAATGAACATATGATAGTGACAAGGGTGGTTGTAGTTTTGAAAATGGTGCCTGCCACAGGTAATATTTATTAACTTTGGGATTGTCTTATGGTAATAAACAGGGAAGGGGGAGGGGAGAACAAGGGTGTGAGCAGGCAGTTCTTTGTACTGCTGCTAATGAGCCAAAGCAAAGACAAGTTAGTGTTTGAGAAACAATCACAATTGACCAAGGACTGCTCTGAAACTGTAAGTAATTTCTTAACCATTTTCAGGTGGAAAAACAGGATAACCTTGTATCAGTAGGGCACTGTGGTCTCAGTTTAAATTAACAAACACACAGTATTGATCAGATTATGGATGCTATCTGCTAACAGAAGGGAATAAGAGAGAAAGTGGAAGATGTGTGTGTGTGTGGGGGGGGGGGGGGGCTGCTTACAAGCCAAAGCAGTGTGCTCTCCAGGGGAAAATGAGTATTGGCTCAAACAGGTAGACACATACTCAAAGTTAACTTTATTTGTTTGCAGACAGTTCAGACCTGGACTGCGCTTTTCTTGTAAAAATGATGAGGCTGGTACCGCAGTTGAATACTTAAGAGTGGTGTTAGGTCTAGAAAAGAAGAGTACAGAGAGGAGTAAGCACTTTGAGATGGTAAAGATATATTATAAAGATTACAAAAAACAAACTGAGCAAATAGCTACTGTATGCAGGAAAATGTCTTGACCCAACTATTAATATATGCAGATACTGAGCCAATTGGAAAAAAATCTGTTAGAAGAAACCTCAAGACAGTTATGCAGTCTCAGATAAAAATATAGCGAGCAGCACTCTGTCGAGGTTGTCTAATGTGAAACTTAACTAAAGAAACTTAACTAAGAAGCAAATATTATCTGACAAAAAAATCTTATTTTCTAGATTGTCAGCAAAAACACGTAACCCACAAAAATGTTGGCAAAACATTAACTACCTCCTCAACCCTGGCAAAATCTCTACCCCTACACCATCTGCAACAAATAGCACTGAATGTTTAGCATCCTAATTTAACTCTCATTTTGTCACAACTATCACCTCACTTTTAAACAACAACAAATCTAACCAACCCTTTGCAGTGCCTACCTCCACTAACTCTCAACCAAACTACTTCTCTTAAACCTATACAAACCTCTTTTATTAAAAAAAAACACCTATCAAAACTAAAACCTACCTGTCTAGCAACTGACCAACTCCCTGATGACTTCTTAAAAACTGCTGCAAGCTCCATCACCTATTCTGTATCTAACCAAGTCAATCTAGCCATTGCAGAACAATATGTCCCCATACTATGGAAAATATCCCATATCATCCCCTTCCACAAGAAAGGGCCATCTAAAGATTTCTAATTATCATCCCATTGCCATTCTCTCACCCATAGCCAAATTCCTAGAGAAGTGTATCCATAAGCAGCTGCTAGACCACCTGACTATAAATAACCTCTTATCTAGTACACAGCACTGCTTCTATCCAAAACACAGTACCTCCACAGCCCTCATAAGTTTCACTAACTACATCAGCCCAACAATGGACAACTAGTCTCTACTATATTCCTTGATATGTCCAAATGCTTTTGATATGGTATCCCACCAACTACAACTCAACACTCTAGCCTCCTTCAACCTCAACTCTACAGCTCTCAAATGGTTCTTTAGCTACCTTACTAATTGACAACAGGCAGCTAAATGAGATAAACTCTTCACACTCCTCCCAGTTTCCATTGGGGTTCCTCGGGGGTCCATCCTTGGCCCTCTCCTTTTTATTATATTCACAAATAGTCTAAACACTGCTACTAAACCTGCTTCTATCATTCAATATGCTGACAACGGTACTCTTATTTGCCCTGCTCCCACACTCCAAGAACTCCAAGATAAACTTCAAAAGTAATTTCTAGATATTGAAAATTACGTAAATGAATGTCAACTCATCCTAAACCCAAACAAAACAAAATTATCTTCTCCAACAGGAAATTCAAAGCAAAACCATCTCCTTTCTCCATCTATTCCACTAATGGCACTGTAATAGAACCAGTTAACCAAACAAAACTACTTGTTGTCACACTAGACAACAACCTAATATTTGATAACCACATATCACTCACAATTAAGAAAGTTCACCTCAAACTTGGTGCACTATATAGGGCCAAACCTTATCTTACTCAAAATGCCAGACTAGCCACAGCCATGTCCCACCTCCCATCTGCTTTCCTCTACTGTTCTCAACTTTTCACTAACCTGCGCAAGTCCGATTTACATCTACTTGATTCCTGCTATAAAAAATAGCAAAATTTGCTGTTAATATACCCAACAAGACCCATCATTGCCTTGCTCTTCAAAAACTACACTGGCTTGAATTTTCCAATGTGTTATTGCTCAATCAGCTCACCACTGCCCACTACATTATCCACAAACCTGAAAACTGCCCTGCACTCTCCAACCTAGTGCAACTAAATACCAGCCCCCGGACCCTTAGATCATCTGATAAACTTATACTCCAGGTAACAAAGTCCCATAGTTACTTTGACTCTCTCTTTTCCTTCAAAATAGCCAAACAGTGGAACTTATTACCCTAAAATATCTTAAAAAACAGAGATCATCATAGCTTCAAACAACTCCTAAAGGAATACCTTACTCAACAATTGCTATGGTCCTGTAATACTCCTGGCTAGTTCCTCATGCCATCAATCAAATGTTTTCTTTTCTGCTGTCTTCTCCTTGTCTTACTTCTACCAAATGAAATATCACAATGTTTTTTTATATATTTAATGAGTTTCATATTACTGTCTGTAGTAAGGCTTAGGAAATGTAACGTTTTTCTGTTTTGCAGTCCTTTTTTGTACATTGTGATGGCAACTGTCAAATGTTTTGTATATTGTTTGTAAATCTTTTTAAAAATGTTTGTAATCTTTTGTGTACTATTGTTATGGAGCTTTTCTTCCTGGGTCTCCATTGAAAACAGGCTACTTGCCCAGCTGGACTCTACCCGGTTAACAAATGTAAAATAAAATAAATAAGTAAAAATTATGGCACAAGGATAACCTGAAAAAATTTGTTCCATTGCACTCTGAAAGACTTCACTTGCAGAATTTATTCCAAATGGCATCCTTAGAAATCTGTATCTGCCAAACGGGATACTAAAAGTAGTTAGAAATGAGGATTTACAATCAAGCATCACTTGCCATAATGAACTCTCTGCATCCAAAACAGAAAATACAGTGGCATGAGCTGCAAATTCTTCAACTGTGCGCATTGAATGATATGGCCTCTTTAATGCTTTGCTCAAATCTGTATTCAGATTTCATCTGAGCCTTTCTTGTGAGCGGCTACCATGGACGACACCCATTCAGTTGGTTCTGTGACTGGACATGTCACACCTTGATGTACCAGCTTGTCTAACTGAGCTTTGACTTTATCTTGCACAGCTATTGGAACTTTTCTTGCTAGTCTGACCACTGGAATGACTTCTGGGTCTAACTTCATGGAATACACAACTGGAAGCTTGCCCAACTTGTCATCAAAAACATCAGCATACTCAGAAAATGTCTTCTGCAAAACTTGAACTTGGAGCTGCACTCACATGTTTAACTTCTTTAGAAAAAGAAAGATTCATTCTCAAGCTATCTTTGAGACCTAGTAAAGATTGCAGTGATCGTCTCACTACATAGAAAAATAAATTGTAACAGTTCTCGGCCAAATAATCGAGAAGTATTACTGAACCTTCTCTTTGAATGTCTTCACCTCCGTACGCAGCTAGTCTCGCACTGCTAGTTACATTGAGTTGTTCGTTGTTTCTCACTTTTTCAAATGTATCTGCTGATATAACATTGCACTTTGATCCAGTGTCTACTTTGAGCTCTATGGATTTGCCATTAATCTGAACTGTGCAAAACACTTCACTCCTTGTCAGTAAGTTTACTGCATCAACTCTTTCCTAGTACTGATACACCATCTACTTAGAAAGCTGATTGTTTTGGCTCTACTTGATCAACTTGTTTTCTTGCACAACCTTTCTTTACAACTGTGTGAGGCTTACTTGATTTGCAAAACTTTTGAAAGTGGTTCCATTTGTTACACTTATGGCACTGCTGACCATATGTTAAACATTTCTCTCTGTTAGACTTATGGTTTGCACCACAGTTTCAACAGTTAACGATAAAACTAGACTTGGGTTATGCTGGCTCACACTTGTATGACAGTGAGATGGCGGTGGAGCTTGCACTTCCAGAACTTTCTGGAAAACACTGCACCTTCTTTGGAATTCCTGTTTCTGCTTGCCATGTGTTGCATACTGTCTACGTTTGCTCTGGAGCTTACTGAAACCATGCTTTTGTCACTTGTAAACATGTTCTTGTGCCTGTCACCTCATGGATCTGACAAATCTGTATCGCTTTGCTTAATGTCAAGTCACTGTCACGAAGGAAAATCTTCTTTACCGCAGCACTATTAAGAGCACATACAAGTCTGTCCTTTATCAGCTCATTTTTCAAGTCACCAGACAGACACGTTTTAGCCTTGTTCCTCGTCAGTTATATAAGCTGCAAACATTTCCCCTGGCTTCTGATTTCTTGTGTAGAACAAATGCCTCTCTAATGTTCGTCGGGGGGTTGTGCATTTCTCTGAACTTGCACTTTAAATACTCTGGGTCTTCTCTGGATTCCGCTTGTACAACAATATGGTGGTCTGCACCTTCACCTTCATACACTGCTGGTGCATATACAAATGATCACTCTCTTTCTATAGCCTCAGATCCTGTTAGATTAAGCAAAATAAATGCCTTTGTGCGTTCATCTCTATCTGCATAAGCTGCTTGTATAAAAATATTGTACTCCTGTTCAAATATTGTCCAGTTCTCTGTGATATTCTGGTCCAGCACTATTGATTGTAGTTTTTAAAATCCATCTGCCATATTAATATGCACACACACACACACACACACATGTACATGCATAAGTAATTGGCACGAACACTCAAACTTGGCTAATGCTCTTCATCTGCACTTTCTTTGTCCTTATCGGTCTTGTGCGAATGAATAACCACGTAGTGCTTTCAGTTAACTGGACTTTGCGAAATAAACCTCTTGGGCTTTTTGATGCATTATTGCAGTTTGTGGAATACCTTTTTAAATTCCTTAATGCTTCACTGTGCTTTACGAAGTAGCTTTTTAAGTTTCTCAATGCTTTATTGTACTTTGCGCAATAACTCATTAGCTTTCCCGATGCTTTACGAAACTCAGCAGAATAGCTTTTCAACTTATTTACTGCTTCACAGAGCTTAATGGAATATTTTCTCGGACTTTGCAAAGCTTTTATGAAATTTTTGAAAAGTAAAGGGGGAAATGCTAAAATCATCGGCGTTTGGAAGTGGTAAAGGCAAAAATTAGAAAATAGTTGCTTGGAAATTTGATAGGTAGGCATGGAACAGTCATGCATTATCACTTATTAAACTCTTGATCTTTTGTAAGAAACACCTTGCTTTAATACAAGAAGCTTGCTAAGCAATTGCACAAGTGAATATATCAGATTTTAGTTGACCAAATTCAATGTCTTTTGTGTTATGAGCACTTTGTAAAAGACTAGATACACTACACTGAAATGTTACCTTGTCAGGCAGCTCTTTACAATGCAAGAAGCACTCTGTAATGGCAGCACTTTGCGAAGCCACACCCAGCACAAGAACTTTTCTTCAAATAACCCTGATTCAATTGAATTACATGAGGTAGTTGTAATTTACACACAGTGAACTCTTTGAAACAGATGCACCATAATAAGCACACACTGTAAGCACTTTTACACACTCTGAGATACTTTGAATGAGTTTAGTTACTTTTTAATACCAAAGTCGTAGTTATGCACAAACACAGCACTTTGCCCAACATAACAGTTGCCTTGCTTCATTTTTATTCATTGTGCCCCTTTTCTGTTCTTATTATTCTTTGTGCTCGTTTAAACCTTTTATCATTCATTATGCCCAGCATACTTTCTTTTGTGCTTTTTTTACTCTAAACATGCCCAGTTCTGCCTTAAACCCACTCTTTCTGCCTTAAACATGGTGCTCTTTAAGAGCTAGGTTAGAGAAGATGGGATATGAAAAATCAACCCTGTCATGGGAGACAGCTATATTGCACATTAACATGACCCAACGTCCAGAAATAAAAAAAAACATGTCCTTATCACGATGTGTGCCCTTATTAAATTTTATATCACTAAAAATTGGAATGTCACATCTCCAATTACATGGGAAGGCTTTAGCAATCTTGCTATTAGATATATCTCATCTCACAAACTAGTTTATATAAAAACAAAAAAAGAAACACTATTCTCAGAAATATTGCGGTTACTTACTAGATGTAATTCTTAAAGAAAGATAGTCGGTACACTGACATAAGACAATTTTTTTTTCTCTTCTTTCCCTTTTTCCTCTTTATATATCTAATTGTATTCCCTAATTACATTAGTATAATAAGTGGTTGAATTTCTATATTTATCTTCTTCATAAAATATGTCCCTTATACGATCCCTCACTTTCTTAAGTGATGTTAAAAACCTTTTATACTCCATTTGATGATGATGTGACTTCTAGTGTATATATATTTCTTGTGTTAGTTTTTTGAGTGTTACTATGTACTGTTTGTTTTGTGTGTTTGATTGGATGTATCACTGTTAATATCTGAAAATTCAAATAGAGATTTAAAAAAATGCTTGTTTTATACTTTAACATGCTCGTTTTGTACTTTAAACACATTCATTTCATGAAGCACTTTTATGTTAAACATTTCTTTAGTTAAACTTTTTGAGCTTTCCACTTACCTGATAATGCAGTTTATGCCCTTGTAATGCCTTTTCTTGCCAGTTTGCATCGAGTAAATAAGTCATGTTGCTTTTCATTACCTTTGAATGCTTCTGATTGTGTTCGCACTGTTTTCTCTTGATTCTCCCTTCACTGTCGCCGTTACATCTCCTGACCCCAAATATTTTGTTGTTCTCCATCCCGGTTGTAACACTGTCGCTTTCGTTTTGGTACACGAATAAACGAGTCTTCGTGGGTTCTGTTTAAGCAGCTTTATTCTATACAAACACATTACTGTAAAGCTTATTTGACTATGGCTAAGTAACTTGTATACAAGCTAATTGTTGTAATCATACATGCTTACAAACTGGCTGTAGCTTCAAAATGGCACTAGGGATTGCACATGTCTTGAAAATATACATGCACACAGCCTTGCACTCTTCCTTAAAGACATAGTGCACACAGGCTGCACTCTGATCTACAAAATGTAATGCCTGTGGCTGCAAAATTCCTTTATCAGATGCACATGATTCGTGCTTATAATGTCTAGACCTGGCTCGTTTGAACGCGTCTTGCAAAATATGTAAGGCTTTTAATCCTCTGCCCTTGGTGGGATTGTAAGAATAAACTTATTTTAGAGGGTTTACTTCCTACCATTTTTTTTAACCAATATCTTGGGCTCAAACCCCCCAAGAAAATGGAGAAAAAGAGGCCCTCAGACCCTCCTGGATCTTCTGCTCCAAACTCTGCTCTTAGTGCAGAGCCACCTCTTAAGTTATCTAAATGATCAGATCCAACTTCATCGGATCCAAAGGCAAAACCCTTGGATCTGACAGCTTCTGATGCCAGGTCTACATAGTCTGATCTGACACACACTGGTTGAAGAAGCTTCCTTGGACCTGATAGGCTTTGTGTCTAGATCCTGTACCCTCCCGCCTTCCATCTACTTTCTTAGAGAGACATCACCATTCCAGGGCCTCATCAGTTGCTTCCTCTTCTCCTTCATCCAGAAGTCTGACCAAAGCAGGAAAGTGGATAGGATGATGAGGAAGTTTCTTTCAACACAAATTCAAATGAGAGTTTTCCCAGCTCCTACCCTATCAGATCTGGAGACCATTGTCAGTACTACAACACCTATTTTGGCTCCTTCTCCAATCTGACCTTTGGTTTTGGAGCACTTGGATCCCAGAATCCCCAAGCTGTTCATGTCTGATCTGAAGATCGTTGCATTTTCCACTCCAGTACCATCTGTGAGTGAACTGCAACTGGCTGTGGTGGAGCCAGATGACTCTTAGAGCTGTAGAATCGTTGCCAGATCAGAGGTGTTGGGAGTTGACTCTGAAGTTGTCAGAAATGTTTGTCCCTCGGAGCCTCGGCATTGGACAACTCTGCTCCAACTGCTAGCTTGAGTGGTCTGCCTTCAGGTGGGAAGCAGCTGATGGTCCAGAAGCATGTCTTCTTGAAACTACCTGCCATTCTTTCTTTCTGGGGCATTCTGCTGTTGAGGTAGTGGAGAGACCCCCCCCCCCATCCTTCTTCCCAAACCCATCTGTCTTTGTGCCTTGAGCCTCAACATTCTACTCCACAGGGACAGTCAATCCAAAGTCTCTCGGCTGTCTACCAGGGTATACTCATTGATACTTCTCTGGAACATCCCACCAAAGAAGTCCCTAAGAAGAGAAAGTGTGAAAGGAGGCACTTAGACTCTCCTCAGGAGTCTGTCATGGACGATGCTGATTTTGATCACCTTCTGGGTGACTCTGTCTTTTGACAAGCTCATCTGTTTGATCTCTTGGTAGTCGTGGAAGGAACCTGAGTCTATTGAGCCATCCCCAAGAGACCAGACAGGATCCTGGCTTCACCCAAAGGTAGGGTATTTTGGGATGGAGTAGTAGCAGTAGATGCCATGGTCATAGCAGTGGCCACAAAAAAGGAACTTGCAGAACAGAGTTCCTCTGTTCATACCCCTAACAGGGAGTCTAGGGTGCTGGACAGATTTGGGAAGTATGTATATTCTTCAGCGACCTTTGCATGTCAGTTGATGAATTTAGTAGACTTCACCAGACTGCAGAGGGTTTTGATTAAGAAACTTAGCAAATCCATTTCTAGGACTATAACGTTTGAGGCAGAGAGTTCCATTGCCTCACAGTTTGGTTCCATTGCCTCACAGTTGGCTACCCTACAGTCCAGTCAAAATTCACACATGACTTTGCATGCAGCTGAAGGAACCTCAAGGGTGGCGGGTTCATGTATTTCCATTAGGAGATTTGCCTTGATGCACCTTTGTGATTTCATGGAGCCTTCAAATTTTCCTTTTATTGCTCCCTTTGGTGGAACTTCTTTGTTTGACCCCAAGGTTAAAGCAACAGTATCCAGGTGTGAGCAGGATGGTAAGACTCTCTGCAGTGGGCATACATTTTTCGACTCTTCAAATAACCTTCTCTAGGAATCAATGAGGTGGTCGAAAATGTGGTTCAGTAGGTCCCAGGGTCCTTTCCATGAACCACTTGGAGATAGTTCCCCCCAGAGGCAGAGGGGGGGAGTATAATGGATGACACTGCCCAGTCCGCAGAGGAGGCCCAAAGAGCCAAAGCTAGGGACACTTTCAGGAGCACTGGTAGGATCTGTCAGAGAAAGGAGGCCCAATTTTCCACCACTGGAGATGGTCAAGGGTCAACTATCCCTGCACCAGATAGCCTGGCTAGAGATTACAAAAGATGTATGGGTGCAGAGGATTATTTCCAGGAGCTGTATAATGCCCTTTTCCCTTCCTCCCCCTTTAACAGTAAACAAAATTTGTGATGTTCCAGCCAGTCAGAGGTAAGTAGCAGGACAAGAAATAAAAAAATATGCTAAAAAAAAAAAAGTCATCCAAATGGTCCCCCAGACCAGAAAGGGTCAGGAGTCTAGTCAAGATTCCTTAGTGACGAAGAAAAATGGGGGACTGGGGACCAGATTGCCAAGATCCAAAACTGAATAAATCAGTTCAGTTCATGAATTTCTGACTGGTCGCAGTTTAGTCCATTTTGCCTTTTCTACACAAGGACTTACTGGATGTGCTTAATAGATCTCCAGGATGCATACTATTACATGAAAATGATCTAGAAGATATCTATGCTTCCAGCCGGGAGCAGGTCATTACCAATTCAGAGCTCTGTCCTTTGGCCTCACTACAGCCCCCGGGGTGTTCACTAAATGCAAGGCAGTAGTAGCACCTCACTTGAGACTGCAGGGATTTTGGGTAGTTTATGTACTCCTGTTATGCTGTCACTTGGGGATTACTATGAGTCAAAACAAACCTCAGCTAGAACCATCTCATGTATTAGAGTTCATAGGGGCCTTGTTCAATACTGTATCAGCGATACCTCCCTTTCCTTACCAAGGGTATAGACTATTTGATTTCAAGTCAAAAAAATAATCCAAAATTATTCTGTATCAGTTCGATTGAGTCTCCAAGGGGTCAATGTCTTCTGTGTTAGTTCTTCCATTAGCAAGATACCATATGAGAATTCTTCAATGGACTATAGTAACTCAGTGGTCTGTTCTGCACCAGTCTTTGTCCACCCAGATCAGAATAACTCAGGCATGCAAAAATTACCTCTTGTAGTGGATTCAAGTTGGATATGAGGGTCAAATCCAAACCCCACTTTTGGAGGAAGAATGAACATGGACAACACAGAATGGAACATTATGGTGAGTGCATAACTTATTTTTATGGATTACCTGTGAAGTGAAGGAGTTAGTGCTGAAAATCTAACTCTGGTAACCTTTCAGCATGATGGAACAATGAATTCCCAAATTAAGGAGAAAGCGGTGGAGTTGCACCGCAAAGGAAGGAGCAGGAAACAGTGGCAACTCTGACAAAGTCAGTGTTGTCTAGCCATAGGCCAGTAAGTTCCTTTCATAGTTTGGTACTAGGCTATCTGCCCTGGGGCAATTATAAGCCTAGCCATAGTGATGTGGCTTTCGCCACCCCATGTAATGGTACAAAAGTGTACAGAATAGATTTAGAATACTGTGCCTCTGTCTAGTAGTGACACAGTGAAGACCCCCTTACATAATAGAATTAGTTTACTGTGCCTCTGTCTAGTAGTGACACAGAGATGACTCCTGGGGTAAACCTCCGATCTCCCATCCACTCGTCAAGATTTCTCTTGATGAGAGTCAGTGAGGGGCTCTGCCTAACATGAACTGGGATTCTGTTCCAGAGTATGGGAAGCCTCTGAGTTATGAATCTGTCCCTCCAGCATGTCCTATTCGTATTTGTGCTGAGGTTCAAATCTTTAGCTCTCGTGGTTCTGATGGATTTGGATTTTTTGAGGTGGAGCATGTCCATAAATTCCTGATTGGACATGGCCTTGTACTTCAGGCACAGATCACCTCTGAGTAGGTGGAATGCTACTGAATAGAGTTGGAGTTTCTTTAGTCTGGCAGCATATGACATATGTTGGAGACCCTTGATCCTCTTGGTGAGGTACTTTTGGGGTCTCTCTAGCTGCTGCAAGTGCCGGGTGAGGTACATACCAAATGGGGCATTGTACTCAATCATGGGCCTGATAAGGGAGGAGTACAGGGGCACAATGACCTTCTTTGATCTGGATGTGAATCCCTTCATGATAAGGTGGGCAAGGTAGAAAGTCTTTCTAACCACTTTGGCAACGTGGGTGTCAAATGAGAGGTCACTATCGACTTGGGTCTCCGATTACTTTTTCCGTACTCAGTGGGTTACCACCTATGTGATAATTTGTGGGCACTTTGTTTTTCCCAAAGGGGATGACTATACATTTTTTGGCATTTAGTTTAAGGCCATGACTCCGGCACCAGTTGTCCGTTTCAGTGAGGCCTTTCTGTAGGATGTGTGTGTCAGCTGGTGTATCGACTATGGCGCGTAGTTTGCAGTCATCTGCGAACTTTGTCAGCCACAACCCTCCCATGTTTTCTTCCACATCTGAGAAATAAATGCCGAACAAGAGGGGTCCCAGGACAGAGCCCTGTGGGACACCACTTGTCACTGGCTTTGAGTCTGACATGGCTCCAGCGATTTTGACTTTATGGGTTCTATCCTTTAGCCAGTTTGCCACCCATCTTGTGACATATGGATTTACATTTAAGCTATTGAGCTTGTCTATGATGCCAGAGTAGGGTATTGTGTCGAAAGCTTTAGCCAAGTCCAGGTAGGCTGTATGGACTGCTTTGCCCTCGTCAATGGCTCTAGTGACTGTTTCGAAAAAGTCAACCAGGTTTAAAAGGCAGGATCTGCCTTTTACATAGCCGAACTGGGTGGGATCAAGTGTCTGTAATTCCCCAATGTCTCTGTTTATTAGTTCCATAATGATTCTTTCCATAGCTTTGCAGACCAGGCTGGTTAAGCTTATGGGGCGGTAGTTACCAGGGACAGTAGAGGTGCCTCCTTTGTGGAGTGGGACTACTGTTGCTGTACGCCAGTTTTCAGGTACATATCCTGAGTAAGGCTAAGGTTAAATAGCATTTTTATGTGCGGGTTTAGCTCCTCTTGGAGTTCACGTCGCACGCAACCCGGGATACCGTCAGGTCCCATTGATGCTGTGTTTTTAGCTTTGCTGAGGGCGGTTCTCACCTGGACATCTGAGATTACAGGGAGGTTACATTCAACTGGGATAAGTATTTCTTCTTTTGGGGGTGAGGGAGGGGAGAAATTTGCACTGAGCCTGTCTGCCAGAATGTTGGCAATATCTGTGGGTTCAGTGTATTTTTTGTCATTGTGAACTAACTCTGAACATATCTGAGGGTTTCCGCCCAGGTTTCTAACATAGCTGAAGAAGGCCTTGTGGTTATCTTTAGTGTCCATAGTGATTTTTCTCTCAAAGTTGACCTTGTATGTTTTTATGAGAGAACGTAGCTTTCTACTAGTGCTGATCAGAGATGCCTTCTCTTTATGGGATTTTGCTCTGACGTGCAGTAGCTTCCTTCTTTTGTTATACAATTTGTTTATGGCTGGGGTCCACCAGACAGGACGCTTGCCCTTGGTGGAGAGGGTCTTGGTTTTATGTGGGATTGCATGATCCATGCATTCTTGGAGATGTCCGTAGAAAGCATTTGTGAAGGATTCTGCATTGTGGGATGTGGTTTCCACTGTCCTAGTGGGCTTAAAGGATACCATCTCAGTTTTAAGAAGTGTAAAGTGGGCTTTTGAGAAGTTTTTCACTGTAGTCTTTTGTGTTGGGGGGTGGAGGTGGGATATGTATATCCAGGGTGATTAGTTTGTGGTCAGATCTCACTAGTGAAGGGTATACTTCCGGTGTGGAGCACTTTGTCCCCATGTTTGTGATGATCAGGTCTAGTGTATTATCTCCCCTAGTGGGAGAGGTGACTAGCTGTTCCATTGCGTTTGAATTTATGAATTCCAGGAACCTTTGGGCTAGGGTGTTTGGGCTAGAATAATGCACCCAGTCTATGTTAGGGTAGTTGAAGTCTCCCAATATGATGGTGTTTGGTGAGACATTCATGTCCTCCAATGTCTTCAGTAAGGCTGAGTGGGGTTCCTGAGATTGGGAGGGTGGTCTGTAACATGCTACCAGTTGTATAGCAGTTTTGCCTATGGTTAGTTGCACCTGGATGGTCTCTGATGCTTCATGTGTTGCCACTAACCTGGAGGTGTGGGTGTCCTTGATGAATATGGACACTCCCTCCCTTTTGGTTTGGCCCGAGTTTTGGGGCCGAAAAGCATGATACGAGGTATAGCCTGGTAGCGCTGGGGTGCTCTCAGGAGCCTTGAACCAGGTTTCAGTTACTGCACAGACATCGATGTCCTCCATACTGAGGAGTGCTTGAGAGCCTGCATCTTGAGATTTAGACTTCTGGCGTTGAGCAGCATTACCCTTAATTTTTTTCCATTTTTGTTTTCTAAGGAGGTGGGTTTGTCTTTTGAGCCTTGCCTAAAAAAGGCACTATGGGGGAGGCAAGAGCCTTAGCCAATATCCGGAAGCCCAGTGGTGACAGATGCAAGCCGTCCCTTGCGAAGCAGCGTGGCTTGTCCAGCATGTCATCCCAAGCAGACAGACATTGGATCCCCCTAGAATGACACCAGTATTTGAGCTAATTATTAAAGCTGGTCATCTTGTCTTTGTATTGTGGCATCATTCTTTGGTGAGGGCAAGATGCTGCTCAGGGTCAGGGTCATACCAGCCTGGGCTACATAATCAGAGAGCTCCTCTATGTCTCTTTTCATGTAGTCCAGGGAGGTACATCTCAGGTCATTCACGCCGGCATGGACAATGACAGAGTCATATTTGTACTTGCTTTGGAGTGACCTGAGTGCGTGTGTTATGTGGCGGATCCTAGCTCCCGATAAGCAGCTCACCGTTACCCTCTCCTTGTTCAGCCTGGTAAGCAGAACGTCAGTGTGTCTGACTATAGAGTCACCTATTACTAGTGTATCAGGCATGGTGTTTGGCCTTAAGGGCTGTGATTGTTTGAAACACTGATTTATTGAAGTATGTGATGCATGTGTTATGTTTTGAGGTGGTGGATTTTTGGGTGTCTGCTTTGGGAGCCTCTATTGTTTTGGTAAGTTTTTTGTTAGAGCCTCCGAGTATGTCTTTGTGTTTTTATGTGTTTGGTTTGCAGTTGTGGTAGGTCTATGTGGGACTGGGTCTGGTGTGTGTGTGGTTACCTTCTCCTCCTGTCTGGTCTTGCCAGTCCTGAGTTGAGAGAGTTCAGCCTCCAGTTTGGCTATATAGTTGCATCTCTCACATGTATTTGTGTTTGTTGGGAGGAGGAGAGGGTTTTCTGTGTACATGAGACAATTGTAGCATTGTCTCAAGATTCCCAGATTAACCAGCTGAACCAGAGAGGATGCCAGCAATCTACCACTCGACATGCTAGAATATTATAAGGGAGTGCTGTGCCTTTAAGGGAAGTGGGTACTCACAGGGAAGGTAGGTGGATGTAGTGCTTACTTTAGTTAGCGAGTGCTTACTTAGAAGAGAGGTTTTGAGAACAAGTGCTAGGCTTATAATAAAGCGATTAGACTAGATTATTATAAGAGTAGAGCTTTCTTAAGGGAAAATTTGAAGAGCAGACTTGGTGGAGCCAGAAAAAGTTTAACCTTGTTTAACCGGCGCTGCGCTATGCGCACAACCGCGCAAAGCCGTGCAAATGCGGAATTTAAACAGAGCAACAGATGGCGCAGGGTGCAGCTGAAGAGAATGTTACAGGAAGATTTCTGGAACGTTCTATAGAATCCCCACAGAAAATGGAGAACAAAGAATGTGCCCTCAGTTTAGAAGACAATGATCTAATGGAAGAGTTGCTTGATTTAATAAAGATGGACAGATGTATTAAGATCAATGAAAGATGTAGATTACAGAAAGTCAACAAGACCCAAAATGTTAGAAGTATGATAAAACAGAAGCACACAGAAATTCATGTTATATAACGGAAGCAAATAGGATATATTATTGCGCAGCTAAATTAATAACAAATAGTCTTACTACAAAAACACAGGGCAATAAGGGAAAGGAAGGGAAGAAGTCAAATGCCATTACGTAAGTATTGACTAAAGAAAACTGTAAAGCAATTAAGCCAAGAAGTGTCACTGTTGGAGTACAAAAGAGGGAACAGACCAACAGAAATTCTTAGAAAGTTAGAAGTGGTAAACGTACAGTATAGGAACAGACCAGGATCTATCGTACACTATTGCAAATAATAAACTAAAGATATCAACTCAGGCAGAAAAACCTAGAAGACTATGCAGATAAACATAAAGTTGTTTTTCTTTCGGCTTTTCCCGGATAGGGATCGCCACAGCGCAACTCCGGTCCGCTAATGATTGGCAGTAGGTTTTTATGGTGCCGAGGTGCCAGCCCAACTTTCAACGAAGGCACACCCATTCACGCATGTCTTTTGAACGCCACTCTACCATGGAGAGGACATGCAGACTCCACACAGAAGGCGCTCCAGCCGAGAATCGAATGGGAGAATCTCTTGTTGTGAGGTGACAAGAGGTTCTCCTGGTAGATTCTCAGCTGGAGCGCCTCTTGTGTGGAATCTGCATGTCAAGTACAAAATAAGTAATTCATCTATGACCCAAAAAAGTGTTATAAAGAATTGGGGGAAAAAAAGGCAGAAAGAATAGAAATACCACAAAAAAAAAGAAATACATTTTGGAGAAATGTCTGTGAAGACCCTGTGAACATAACAAAGATGCTGAATGGATAGTTGCAGTAAAAGAAACAGGAAGAAGTCCACATGTACAGGATGAAGTAATGGCCAGAAAAGTTAAAACACAATTAAGAAAACATCTTAAATGGAAAACCCCAGGCCCAAATGTAGTACCTAAATTCTGGCTAAAAGTATTAACATCTTTACACACAGATTTAGTCGTGAGCAGGATGAATAAGTCTATATATGGCATGGATAGACTACAAAAAAGCGTATGACAGCATCCCACATTCATGAATGAAGGAGTGCTTACAGGTGTACAAGATATACCCTACATTGATTGATTACATTACAGTGACCATGAAACAGTGGCAAACCACTCTACAGCTAAGCCATGATAAAGGGCAACTTGTTATCCCAGGGATACAAATTCAAAGGGTATATTCCAGGGTGACTTTGTCACAGCTGCTCTTTTGTCTTGCTCTTAACCCATTAAGCTGACTTCTCATCTTTTTGTGGATGATTTAAAACTATAGTTCATCAAATGAGAAACTGAAAGCACAACTTTAAGTGTGAAAACTTTCTCAGATGATACAAGAATGTCATTTGGCCCTGATAAGTGTGCAAAAGCACCCCTTAAAGCAGGAAAGCTAGAGCACCAAGAAATTACCTCTCTGGAACAGGAATTTGATATAAAGAAAACTGAGCAGGAGGTGGAGTATAAATATTTGGGAATTGATGAAGAATTGACAATAAAACATGAACAAGTGCGAACAAAATTTGGTAAGCAATATTTTAGAAGATTAACTTTATTACTTAAAGCAGCCTTGACATCTAGAAACCAAGTCCAAGCTGTAAACCAGTTTGCACTTCCTGTTCTAACTTACAGTTTTGGAGAGACTGACTAGCTGCAAAAGGTATTGGATCAGTTAAACTGGAAAAAAACCTCATTGCTTATCAAATGATTTATAAAAATCAGTGTACACCAAGATTACATATTCCCCATTCTGTAAGAGGTATGGGATTCCTTGAAGCTCCTTGGGAGGTTGGAATAATGGTTAGTGTTGGCCTTACAGACACAAGGTGCAGGGTTTGATTTTCACATGGGGTAATTGGCTGGGCTTAAAATGACCCACAACAGCAGCAGTTAGCTACTAACCTATGAAATTGATTACATTTATATTTCTGCAATCGTAGGACTGCGTACATAACTGCTGATCTCACAGGACCAAAACATAGTTAAAGTTTTAAAACATGAGGAGAACAAGTCTAACATAACTTCCGTGCTTAGGTTAGCAGAAGCATGTGTGTGTCAAGCGGGAATTGAAGTAAGACCAGAAGTAGGCAAAAATCAGGCAAGAACTGAATGTGCCAAAAAACAAAAAAAAAACAAATAAGGTGAAGGATCAGATGAGAGAACAAGAAATGCAGAAAAGGCATAAATATAGTTGCAAGTACAGAAAACTCATAGAACAACCTCATGTCGATCAGGATCTGGCGTAGGAATGGTTAAGGAGAGGTAAATTTAAACCAGAATAAGAAAAGTTAATATTGTCAGCCCAGGATAGTAGGTTAAGTACATATTGATTTTACAAACTCCATTGAACTTGGGAGAAACAGACAAATGCAGGTTTTGTGAAACAGAATTGGAACAGTCGCACATGTTTTTGCAGGGTGTGATACTCTAATGGGCAGAGGGCTTGTATACTGGAAGGCATAATAATGTCGCAAGACTGGTTATTGGAGATTATTCAAACATTATAATATAAAAGTAGGTTATAGAAATTGATGACGTTTATATCACACAGGATTACCCATTACAACAGTTCAAAAAATAGATGCGAGAAAACCAGATACAGTAGTCCATGAAAAGAAGACAAAAGTAGCAATGATCATTGAAACTGCTACACCCAGTGTTTACAGTGTCTTATCTACAGAGACAATTTACGAGACACCAATTTATAAAATACCAGGATTTGCAGGCAGAAACAAGGGCAGTGTGGAAGAAGGTTATCCAGACGGGTCCTATAGTAGTACAAGCAATATATCTCAAAAAATAATTTATGGTCACATTTAAATATGCTACCAATACATTTCACGCTGTACGAATTGCAGGAGGAGTGCATTCTGGGCACATTGCGGGTGCTGTGAAGAGCAGTGTTGCCTAACATCAAAGACTGAAACAATACTAATTTCATACTTTGACTTAGGAAAGAGATCCATTCCTGTCAGTGTATTAGACACCCAAAAGACTTGGAGAAATTAAATAGAGCATTAACAGTATTATTGTTTTTTACATTCATAGTTTTCATTCAGTCTTTCCCTAAAATACTGCTTAAACTTGCCAGTATAATAAACAGGGCATTTTTTTATGTGTGGCAACACTGACCACCCCCTTAGTGTTGCAGTTGTAATACCTATCTGGCATTGTTGCATATTCATCCTCAGTTTGAACCTTTTCACCCTCCTTAATAAAACAATACAGCATTTAAAAGTACCCTTCTTAAAACTATTTCCCACTGGGGATTTGTATCTTTTCCAGTTGTTGTTGTGTCTTTCGGCTTTTCCCGGTTAGGGATCACCACAGCGGAACTCCGGTCCGCTAATGATTGGCAATAGATTTTTACGTGCCGAATGGCTCGCCCTGATGCACAACCTTCAATAAAGGTACGCCCATTCACGCATGTCTCCACACTGAAGACACTCTAGCTGAGAATCGAACGGGACGTCTTACTGTGAGGCGACACCGCTACCGCAGCACCACCACCGCAGTATTTATATCTTTTCCAGTAACACTTTAAAAATGGCCCCACTTTTATGAACCACTTTGGATTGTTCCCCCAGGTTATCAAATGTATTAAGACCAAAAATCTGCCAGTTCCTAACAATAACGTCCCTAATTGATCCACTGTCCACAGAATATCTTATGACAAGAGCCCTAGGAAATTGTTCCTGTGGGGTAAGATCAAGATTAAAACTGGAGAAAAAGTGCCATTACATCTTTTGGTCATGATTTCAGCTTGTATCTTTGTTAGTAAATTCATGGGTACCCTCTCTTAACATGTTTATGAGCATCCCAATTTCAATCTTAGTCTTCCAATTCCATTCTAGCAAACCTAACTATTCACCCTCTTACTAACTCTCTTGTTTGAAAGTGGGGCTGGCAACTATCATAGTCTAATAGGGAATAGGAATAGTTTTTTAATAAATGGTGGAAACCTCAGGCGAGGTCCTTAGATATGGTGATATCAAGCTAACATAACTTATCACTAGATGGTTCAGATGTAAAACTCAAAAAGAAAGGAGTCTCATTGAAGTTATCAAACTCATCCAGACATTTCCTGGCCCCCCACCAAAAAAATATAAATATCATCCAAGAATCTGGTATACAGCTCCAACTGTACAGTATATGTACTATTAAAAATATACCTTCTCTCCCATTCGGCCATAACCACATTGGCATAGACGAAGGCACATGCTGCACCCATGGCTACGTCACTAATTTGGTGATAGTATTAACCTACAAAAAAATAGATAATTGTTTTTTAAACACTACCTCCATCAAAGTAAGTAATACATTTACCCTTTCAGTAGGAAGTGACGTAGAAGATGACAAATCTTCATTAAACCATTCCAACCCCACTTCATGTGGGGTAACGGAGACCAAGTCTTTCACATCGTTGGTAACAAGCAACATGTTTTGTTTAAATCGTCGTTAACACATCTCAGGAACCCCCATGAATCCTTAATCGAGTAAGTTGATGAATCTAATACCCTCTTTAACCCAAAATCTATAAATTTTGCAATGGGGCAGGTTTTTGAACATTCTGCACCCATATTAGGTCTTAGCAGGGGATCCATTAAATCTTTATGCCCCTTGGGAATCCCAGTTCAGCCCCATTAATTTGTTCCTGCCTTAGTAAGTCATATAGAATATAATTACTTTACTGTAAGCTGTATTTACTTGATTTTTGGATACTTCTTTATAGGTATCCTCTAAAATAGCTTACATTATTTTGGAATAGTAAACAACCAAAAGTCCGTAAGTAACTGACCTATATTGGCTCCTTTAGTGGGACTAAGTGTTATGCTTTTCAAACAGATTTGCATGGTCCACTATAACTCGATATACATTGTAATTACAAATTTTAAAATTTTGATGGTCATTTAGGACCACTTAAAGATTTATCAATATCTGTTGGTCCCAGCCCTCTTCCACCTGTTTGCTTTTCACCCCCAGTGATTGACTGACCCCTGATCATTCCTCTGGTTCTTCCAAAAAGGGTCCCTGTATGAAACATGCTTCCGCTTTGACATCCTTTCTGATCTGTTCACTGGGGTATATCTAAAGGGGCCATAATCTCTCTCATAAGCATTGTCACCTTCAATTGGTTTCTCATTAACATCATTATCATAAACCCCATTATTACCTGAGGGTAGAAATGCTATTCCTTTCTTATATTCTATCCAGTCCATATCTAGTTTCTTTTCATTTTTGATTTTAATGTCTTTAAACCTAGAATCAACCATGTCAAAAGCATTGCAATAATAACTTTGATAAGATTTAAACAAGGAAGCTTTATGAATGTAATGTCCAGATGTTCATCGTGTTACACTGCTGCAGTCATTACACTTGGGTTATCCTGCCGTCAGGTGGTTCCCCAGTCGGCCTGAGTTCCAAAGTCTTGGTCCGGCGTCGGTTGCTGTTGCCTCCTCCCCGACGTCAGTGCGAGAGGGGTATATAAGATGCAGCTGACGCCATTTTCTCCAGTCTTTCTTACCGCGCGGTGCCCGAAGCAAAATCAGTTCGCAAGTGCCGGTCGGCCGACTCCTGAGATTTTCATTCTGAATCCAGAACCAAAGTCTTCTACAAAGCTAAGTACCCCATTGGGGAAACTTTTTCTTGCCTCAGACCGATGTCAGTAAAAGTTAATAACTGTATTTCTTGTGGGAAGCAAATACCTCATAAGGATTTCCTCTCCTATTGTATCCCATGCCTAGGCCCAGACCACGACGTCACTGGTTGTCTGTTTTGTGCTAGGTTTATCAAGTGCACTATTAAACGTCTGTTTGATTTTGCCCGACATTATTTTGGCAGAAAATTCAATTACACCATGCCTTCGGAACTTCCGATGACCGGTATACGTAAAAAGCGCAAAGACAAGGACAGGCATCCGAGGCCCAAAACTGACGACGAGGCCTCTTCTAGGCTGGTCGCCGGTTCTCCGGTTTTCAGCGAGGTGCCTACGCAGCCCCTGACGACCGCTTCCACAGAACCACAGACTGCCTCCGATTCCCACGTGGAGCTGGCTGGGCCTTCGGACGCACAAGTTTTTTAGCCTACTGAAACTAACCCTTCAGAGGGAACCGAAGTAGCTGAGCAATCCACAGCTTCAGAGGGTGTTTTCAGACCTACCCAGTTAACCATTAAAACCCTCTGCTAAGTCTAAGCCCCCCTTAAAAACAACGAAACAGATACAGCATTCTCCAGGACAGGCCTCCATGCCTAAGAAACAAATGCTCAAAATGGCTGAAGACCTAATCACCCTGATCAGGGGGTCCCATCCCCCACGTGATAAAAGGCCCAGACAGGATGCAGACTATGAATCTTCCGACCAGGTGTCCATTTCTTCAGATTCATCCTCAGACCTAGAATACTCTTTACCCCCCTTATGAGGATTCTGATGCTGAGGAATCAATTCCATCAGCCTCTCCGCCTGAGGACTACTCCTTTGGGGAGACCTTACATACCATGAGGGAGCATTTCCATTGGGAAGGCCAGGATTACTCAGAATCCAAGAAAAGGCTCAGAGACTTCCTTTTATTACCTCAACACAGACCCCTTGCTATTCCGCCATTGTTAGATATTGTGGATGATGTGTACATTGAATCCAGCTTAAATCCTGACTCCTTACTTCCAGCCCCAGTTAAACCTGATAGATATTACAGAGTCCCTGACTGTCACAAATTTCTGTATAAAAGCCCTGTTGCTGACCCTGAAACTATTTCTGAGGGACCCAAAGGGATTAAGGCCTCATCAGCAAAAAACCCAATCCCCTCTGACAGATATTCCAGAGCATTAGACAGATGGGGGGAAAGAAAGTATATACGTCTGCAACTTTAGCAATGAGAGCCTTAAATTGCCAGTTTCACATGCTAAAATATTAGCAATTTTTGATGTCTTAGTTGAAACAAAAGATGCTTCCAGATTCAGATCCTCCTAATTTTAAAGAAATGCAGGATTTATTGCATGCAGCTGAACAAGTGGGAAAACATACTTTGCAATGTGGTTTTGATTCCTTAGAGGCTTCCTGTAGAGCAGCAGTTACAGGCTCTGTCATTAGAAGACATGCTTGGTTAAAAGAACATACGTTACAGATCATGTTAAGGCAAAATTATTGGATGCACCTTTGCAGCGGGATGTGTTGTTTGGAGTTAAGGCAGAGGAGGTATTAAAGAAGATGGAGGATAAGGCAAAATCTATGCAAACGTTGAAGGATTTCTTACAGGTTCAGCCTCCTCGTTTTAGCAGAAATTGGCCAACAAAGAATTGGTCCTTTCCAGTCACAGACAGACCTCAAAGGGGCAGATACAGACGTCCAAGAGATAGCGGTCAAGCACAAGTTCCTTACAGGCCTCGACAATGGGGTACACCAGGCCAGAAAGAAGGAGAAGACAGGCCCCAACCATATTAAAAGCAGCCTCAATGACTTCCCACTACAGCTGCCAAACAGCTCTCTCTTGGCAGCCCCCTTAGGAGGAAAGCTGGCACTTTTCTGTCACAGTTGGCATTGCATCACCAAAGACAAATGGGTTCTCAACATTGTGTCTCAAGGTTACAGGTTCAACTTTCACACTCTGCCAAGGTTAAAAGGAATGCCAAATCTGCCACCAAGTCAATGGGCAGAGGCTCAAAAACAAATTACAGGACTGATGAACATGAGAGCTATTCAAAAGGTACCACCACAGGAGCAAGGACAAGGATTTTACTCGAGACTCTTTCTGGTTCCCAGAAAGGACAAAACCTGGAGACCCATTCTGGATCTTTCTTCTCTAAACACTTACCTGGATGTTCCGAAATTCAAAACGTTGACACTACAGCAGCTTCTTCCCATGCTGGGCAAGAAAGCTTGGCTTGTGACTTTGGACCTCAAGGAGGCATACCTGCATGTCCCTATCAGACAAAACTGCAGAAGATACATCAGATTCATAGCTGGTTCAATGCACTATCAATTCTCTGCACTGCCCTTTGGCTTATCTACTGCGCCCAGGATCTTCACAAAGTGCCTGGCACCAGTAATTGCATTTTGCAGACAAAAAGCAATTAAAATTTATCCATACCTGGACGACTGCCTGATTCAAGCAGAGTGCAAGGACATTCTTCTAAAGCATCTGGCATTCGTAAAAAAATTATTAAGTTGCCTGGGGTACACAGTAAACGAAAAGAAATCAAAACTAGTGCCCTCTCAAGAGATAATATTCCTGGGTGCCAGCTTGAACACAACGGCCCAGATAGCTTATCTCACGCCATACAAGCAAGGACAACTGCCTCAATACTTTCAATTGATGGCAACAAAGACCCAACTCCCTGCAAGAAAAATTCTGCAGGCCTTGGGCTACATGGCATCTTGCATACTACTAATTCCATATGCCAGACTGCATATGAAGAAACTACAATGGTACCTAAAGAGTGTATGGTCTCAACACTGTCAAAGTTTGAAAACAGTTATACCACTAATTCCTTGCTTCAACAGGAGTTTCGATGGTGGGCTTAAGCTTATCACCTCAACAAGGGACAGCCTTTTACTCAAACCACAGCCAGACAAACACTGACAACAGATGCATCGGATTACGCCTGGGGAGCACACATGGCAGGAAAATGTATTCAGGGCGTGTGGCCAGCAGAGCAAAGGCATCTTCACATTAATCAAAAGGAGATGCTAGCTATACAAAATGCACTTATAGCTTTCAAGGACCTGCTGCATCCAGGACAACTACTACTGAAGGCAGACAACACCACAGTTATGTGGTAAATAAACAAGCAAGGGGGCACACACTCCTACCCCCTCTGCAGACAAGCCATGACCTTGTGGAACACAGCTCTAGACTACCAAGTTCATCTGCAAGCACAATTCCTGCCAGGAGAGAAAAACACACTGGAAGACGACCTAAGCAGAAACATCATGGATCCCCACGAATGGGAATTCAGTCCACAAATATTCAGAATGATAACACAAAAATGTTGGAGCCCGGACATAGATCTGTTTGCATCCCCAATGAACTGCCAACTACAGAAATTCTGCACAAGGAGTTACCATCCACAAGCATGGAAAGTGGATGCCCTCTCATTCAGCTGGAAAAACCTGCAAGTATACGGTTTCCCACCTTTACCTCTCCTTCCAAAGGTACTCATAAAAGCCAGGCAAGAAGAGCCAAAGATGATTCTGATTGCACCAGACTGGCCACGCCAGCACTGGTACCCAATCTTAAAGAACTTAGCACAAGAACCACCCTGGATTTTGCCTCAAATCCCACATTTGCTGACACAGCACAACAATCAGATACTTCACAGCCAGCTAAAGACCTTGAACCTAGCTGCATGGAAAATTCCTTAGTCAAGCAAGCAATGCCTCTCTCCAAAGCTGTTATGGATGTCATTCTGGAAGCCAGAAGGCCTAGCACCAGGAAAGCCTATTCGGATAAATGGAAGAGATTCTGTGCCTGGAACCAGGCGCACAGCCTTGACCCTCTTGTCCCCAACATTCCTCAGATACTTCAATATTTAACTGAGATGCTGGACAAGGGCCTCTCCTTCTCATCCATCAAGATCCACGCCTCTGCCATTTCTGCTCATTACAACACGGATCCACCAATTTTCTCTAATCCTTTGCTCAAACAGTACCTCAGAGGGGCTAAAAACATAAGACCACCCCGTAGAGCACCTACTCCAACTTGGGACCTCAACTTTGTTTTGGAAAAACTAACTTTACCTCCTTTTGAGCCAGCTAACGCAGCAGAATTAAAATATATCTCTTGGAAAACTGCTCTGCTCCTGGCAATAACATCAGCACGAAGAGTTTCAGAATTACAGGCACTAATGGCAGTGGAACCTTTCCTCATTTTCCACCAGGACAAAAGTGTCTTTAAGAACTAACCCTATGTTTATGCCAAAGGTGGTATCAAGTGTGGCTCTAAACCAAACTATTCACCTGCCAACTTTTTACCCAAAACAACAGAACAAAGGGGAGAGACTACTACATTCTTTGGACATTCACAGACAGTTACGCTTCTACTTGGACAAAACCAAAGCTTTCAGAAAAACTGAGCAATTATTGGTAGCATATGCTGCAGGAGCACAGGGAAAAGTCATTTCAAAACAGACCATTTCAAAATGGATAGGACATTGTATACGTTTCTGCTAAACACACCATGGGAAACCTATACCTAGCAGCATTAGATCTCACTCCACCAGGGCAACAGCCACTTTAACTGCCTACCTCAGAGGAGTACCTACCAAGGATATTTTGGAAGCAGCAACATGGAGTTCTGTGCATACCTTCACCAAGCATTACCATTTGCCTTTATACTCCAAATCCAGAGCTGGCTTCGCTACTGCTGTGCTGCAGGGCCTTATAGCCACCCCTAATGCCTTATAGAACCAGTCACCCTACCTCAGCTTTGGGATTCCACCCAAGTGTAATGACTGCAGCAGTGTAACACGATGAACATAGAACAGTTTTGTACCTCCCATAAATGTAGATGTTCGAGTGTAAACACTGCTGCAGTCCAGGTTACCCTCCCTCCTTCCCCTCTTACTTGCTGGTACATACCTAGGCCTTCTACCCTTTACTACCTATGGGGGAGTATTTGCTGGTAACTGAAAATTGTTGTTTGCTTTTCTATTGTATACTTTACTAGAAATTTGAATTGCCTACCTATTTGGGGGCACCTGACATCTGGGGCAATAAAAACTGAAGAAAATGGCATCGGCTGCATCTTATATACCCCTGTCGCACTGACGTCAGGGAGGAGGTGACAGCAACCGACGCCGGACCAAGACTTTGGAACTCAGGCCGACTGGGGAACCGCCTGACGGCAGGATAACCCAAGTGTAATGACTGCAGCAGTGTTTACACTCAAACATCTACATTTATGGTAGGTACAAAACTGTACTTTCCATAAGTTCAGCAACTAAACTGTCCATTGACCTTTCACTGCCCTTATTAAGAATTCCAAAAGTTCAGGTCCATGCCAGTTCAATAAATCTAACAATTTATGCTGCAGCAAGGAGCTTCTGAGTAACCTCGATAGATACTTCCATGAATGACTTCCTTTGGGCACCCTTTTAACTCTAATACACTCCAAGTATCCATTCTCTAACTAATTTTACAGGAGGAAAAAAAAAACTTTTTTTCAAACTGTCATTTGAGAGCTCAAGAAGACCTCATTTTCATTGTTGTCCCAAAACAAAAACTCTTTCAAACAAGAGTACAAGTCATATTTATGCAACACAGTTCCTTGAGAATCACATTTCCGTCTGCTTAACACTGGGTAAATGATGAATCCCATTAAAAGTAACTGCCTCACCAACATCAAAATGCTGCTAGGGACCAGGGCTGTATGATAACTTCTGGAGACATGACACACCACTCTGCATGCTGGTCAAAAGAGAGCACTGCTCAACGGTTTGCATCAGTTGTTGCAAAAGTAATGTAAAGTTACCAGTTGTAACTGCAAGATCCGCAGATGTTTCCTGCATTAACTTCACCCACAAACTGTAGTAGACATCCATCACAACCAAATACAGTGAACCAACCATCAGTCAATTCAAGCACAAACCAAGAACCACAAAGCCAAAATGCTTGAAAGGAGATGAACTGCAAAATGCCGCAACACCACCAGAAACTTAAATAAATGTATTTCTTGCAACAAAGATTAAGCGTTTTCGTGTAAATGATAATCAGAATTCCTCAGAATCTGATAAAAAAATCACACAAGTGGCACTTGTGTGAACTTATTTGATTTTGTGGAAGTCTGATTAGCAGCAGCAAATGTTTTCAAACCCTAGGTCTAATGCCAACAACTTTATATGTAATGTGATCCTATCTCGCCTACATTCTCTACAGATGGGTTCGGAGCCGATCCTCGGCTCCGACTCGGCCGTTATACAATAGAACGCAGTCTCTTATTGGCTGAGTCACCTCATATCCCAGGATGCACCACCACTACTTCCCCAGATCTCGTTTGCCGCTTTCCAGCATAGACGTGGTCTCGGACTTGGCTGAGCTAAGTACCTCTAGTCAGAAACTTTTTCTGTCAAATTTTTCTATAAAACTCGCCCAAAAGCTGTTTTAACGGCTAGTGTTGTTGTGTGATTGTTTTGGTCCCTTTTTGTGGAAGATTGTGTGTATTTGTTGGTGAAAGGTTCCGTTTTAGTTAGAGGGGCCTAGCCCTACCTTAGGCGTTTAAATTAGAGCCTAGATTGTCGGTGTTAACTGTTTTTTGTCCTGTAATTGTTGTTAATTTTTTCTTTAAAACCATGTCTAAAGAGCATAGACCTTCGGTTTTAAAAATGTGTTAAGTGTGGTTATAAAATGTCTATAACGGATGATCATTCCTTGTGTGTATATTGTTTAGGTCCCAAACATCTCCAGGAGTCCTGTGGCGTTTGCCACGCTTTTCCTCTCGAGTCCTCCAAGAGAGGAAAAACAAATTGATCTTAAAAGGGCTCATTGCCCCTTCTTTTGAGGAAGCCTTATCTTCCTCTTCTTCTCCTACTGGCAAGAAGAAAAAATCTTGGCTCCGACCAGTCCGTCGGATCCGATAGCAAAAAGTCTAGGCAGGCTTCTCCGTGGCTCCACGGACTTCGGAGCCGAGGCGAACGGTCTGCCTCGATGTCTCAGCCTCGACTCCTCTGGCTTTGGAGTCGAGAGCTCGGCATCGAGAGGCGTGTCACCTTCATCGGCTCCACTGCCTTGAGCCGATGGGGTTGCCCGCTCAGACACTTCCACGCCGGGCGAAGTCCACATCGGCTCCAAGGGAGATTGCAATAGTAGTGGAACCTCCCTCGGCGCGATCCTCGAGCCATTATGGAGCCGGTCCCCACTCTTGGAGCCGGCGGAGAAGTCGACTCGGACCCGGTCGGTCTCTTCTCTTCGAGGATGTCCGATTCGGACGTGAACAGTGCTTCAGAAGCTTTTCCAGTCACCTGTCTTCGCAAAATTGATCTCGGCTCCTGCCCAGTTGGCTCTGGAGCCGATCTCCCATCCTTCTACTTCCATTCCTCCTCCGACAGCCTTGGCGCCATTGGAGTCGGTGTTGGTGGATCCGGTCGAAGTTATCGAGTCTGTTCCGACTCTAACTTCAACCACGTCCCTCGGGTCGGGGTTCGGTACGCGGACCTCCTCAGTCGGCCCCGGGGGGGATGCTTTGGATCCGATCCTTTCGGTTCCGAGCCTCCCTCTAGGTGCGTCGGCTGCGGGGGCTCCGGTTACTGTTGTGGCCTCGGGCGGACCTTCCCAGGATTCTGGGGTCCGCCGATGCCATGAGAAGTGCTTTAGCCAAATCGTCTGTGGCCACTTTGACCTTTCCACCACCACCTTCCTTGGGCATGGAGACTGGCGCTTCTGGAATCCCCCTGTCTCGTGACAGCAGAGCCCCTGGGCCTGAGGTTACCCCTATTGGGGGTTCCCTTCTTCCTGGAGGTTCCTCCGACACCCTCTCGGAGGAACCGCCCAGGAAGAGACAGTGTAAGAGGAAACACGTCGACTCCCCTGACGAGTCCCTCACATCGGATACTGACCTCGATGATGCGGAGGGGTCCCCAAAGTCGTCTTCGGAAGATGTCTCCTTTGCGGACATTCTGGAAATCCTTAAACAACGAGGCGACTGGCAGTCCAAACCCCCTTCCGCTGAGGAGTCGGTGTTCCTCAAGGCCTTCGGGGCTCAGCCCTCCGCCTCCTGGGTGTCTCCGCCGATGAGCTTCTGGATTTGATCTCTCAAGGCGTGGGAACACCAGTTCTGTGGAACCGGTGCCAGCTCGTCCCAATAAGTTTCTCTCGGCACCCCCGGACAAGGATTTTTTATCTAAAGGTGTGGCTGTAGATGCTATGGTGGTGGCATCTGCCACCCAACAAGATGTGGCAGAGGCTTCGATGTCCATCCATCCCCCTAATAAAGAGTCTAGGAGCATGGATCGGTACGGCAAGTGTACCCTTTCTTCAGCGACCTTTACATTAAGGTCTCTGAATTATCTGGCACACTTCACCAGACTACAGAGGGATCTGATCAAGGAGCTGTTGGATGCCCTCTCCGGTAACTTACCTGAACAGTTAACACAGACAGTTAACTCTCAGTTGGCTACCCTATCCTCATTATCTAACTCGTCCATGAGGCTCATTTCCTATGTGGCCGAAGGAGCGAGTAGAGCGGCTGGGACAGGTGTTGCTCTACGGAGACAAGCCTGGCTATGCCTGTGTCATTTTGCAGAGGCCTTTAAGTCTTCCTTTGCCGACGCCCCCTTTGATGGGTCCTCGTTGTTTGGACCCAAGGTAAAGGACACTTTGACTCACTGCGAACAGGAGGGTAAGACCTTGGCTGCCGTAGGAGCCAGCTTCCACTCCCCTCAGGCCTTATCCCAAGGCCGAAGGAGGGAAAATGTGGTTCCGTAAGTCTCAGAAGCCTTACTCATCTCAGCAGAGCGATCCCCCTTCTAGAGGCAGAGGAGGGGGAAATTTTTCAGGGAGCCGTCCCAGAGGCGTGAGGCCCCGCAACACTGGAGACCGCGAGTCCTTTCGTGGCTCCTCCTCCTTCCAGCATCCCTGAAGGAGTACCCGACTGTGCAGCTCCGGAGCCAGTCGGGGGTCGTTTCTCAAAGCACCTAAAGGCCTGGGAAGATATTACTCAGGACCAATGGGTGCTTAGAATCATTGCCGGAGGTTACTCCATCCCCTTTGTTCAACCCCCCCCACCAGTCCAAAGAATCCCGGACCCACCACCCAGTCAACGGGATCATGCAGCCAACGAAGTATCAAAGCTGCTTCAAAAAGGAGTCATCCAACCTGTCCCCGTAGACCAGGCCGGATTAGGGACTTACTCAAGATTCTTTTTGGTGCCAAAAAAGACCGGGGACTTGCGACCCATTTTGGATCTCAGCAAACTAAATCGATTTGTAAAAAAGTCCAAATTCCGGATGGTCACTTTACAATCCATTCTCCCGCTTTTGGAGAAAGGAGTTTGGATGTGCTCCATAGACCTCAAAGACGCCTACTATCACATTCTGATGGATCAGGCGTCAAGGAGACACGCTTCAGCCTAGGAGACAGTCATTTTCAGTTCCGAGCACTGCCCTTTGGTCTCACCACAGCCCCCAGGGTGTTTACCAAATGTTTGGCAGTCGTGACTGCTCACTTGAGAAGTCTAGGATTCCAGGTGTTTCCATACCTAGACAACTGGCTCCTAACTGCCGCCTCCAGGCATCTACTCTTGGAAAATTTAGCAGCCACTATCGCACTGGGCAAATCCTTAGGAATCACCTTCAATTGGTCAAAGTCTGTATTGCAACCATCTCAGCGTATTCTGTTTATCGGTGCAGAAATAGATTCAAGGCAGATGCGAGTCTATCTCCCTACAGAAAGGATCGCGACGCTTCAGTCTCAGGTCCGAGCCCTAATCCTCAGACGTCATGCTCCAGCAAGAATGGTCCTACAACTGTTGGGCTCCATGGCAGCCACCATTCTTCTGGTCCCCTTGGCAAGATTGCACATGAGGATACTTCAGTGGCTCCTCTCAGTCCAGTGGTCTTATCAGGACCTTCCCCTCAGTCACCGCATTCTGATCACGGACACGTGCAAACAGGATCTTCATTGGTGGCTTCTATCCCCCAATCTGAATCAAGGGCGACCCTTCGTTCCCCCACTCCCCTCTGCCACGCTGACTACGGACGCCTCCCAGACAGGGTGGGGGGGCAGGATGGGGGGGTCATTATCTGGACAGGTCGGTCCAAGGCACGTGGCGCCCCGACGAGAGTCTTCTTCATATCAATATCCTGAAGATGAGGGCGGTGCTTTTAGCGTTGCAAGCACTGCACGATCACCTCCCCCAGGGTACAATTGCCATTCAATCCGACAGCATGTCGGTAGTCTGGTACCTAAACAAGCAAGGAGGAACCAGGTCCTATCCCCTTTGCAGAGAGGCCATGAGAGTATGGGATTGGGCGATTGCTACCAAGCGTTTCCTAATGGCAACGCACATTCCGGGGAAATCCAGCGTGATAGCCGACAGACTGAGCAGAACTATTCTCTCCCCTCACGAGTGGTCCTTGAACAACAGAGTGATAACACAGATTTTCACAAGATGGGAGTCCCTGTTGCGATCTCTTCAAGCCCCTCAATGCGAAATGTCACCACTTCTTCACTCTGGCCCCAGTTTGGGAGACTCCCAAGGACGCTCTAGTCCACGCTTGGCCCTCCGGTCTGCTATATGCCTTTCCACGGTTCCCCTTCTCCCAAGGTGATTCAGAAGGCGATTCGCTTGAGAAGCAGAATGATATTAATCGCCCCATACTGGCCTCGGCAAATCTGGTTCCCCTTTCTTCACAGGTATGCATTGGAGGGTCCTTGGTTCCTGGACCAAGTTCGGACCTTTGACTCATCAGTCAGGACAACTCCATCAGTCCCTCCATTCGTTGAAGTTGACAGCCTGGCTACTCCTCTTCCAACCATAATTAGGAGCCACTCTTTGGCTCCTGAAGTCATACACATCTTGTCTTCGCCCACAAGACTTCTACAAAGAAGATATATAGCAGTAAATGGAAGAGGTTTGCTATTTGGGCCCAACTCCGAGGATTAGACCCAATGACAGCCTCGGTATCAGAAGTACTGAAGTTTTTAGCCTCCCTGTTCCAGCAAGGTTGCTCAGTATCTACCATCAAAGTACAATTGGCTATTTCCAATTTTCATGAAAATGTGCAACCTCCTTAATGAGCAACAAGCTCTGTAAAGCCTTTATTAAAGGAGCTTGGCTTCTCGACCCCCACTTACAACCTGCAACTCCGTGGGATCTGAACGTGGTATTAGGTGCTTTAACCTCACCCGTTTGAGCCGGCAGCAACCTGTGATCTGAAATTCCTTTCTTGGAAAACTGCCCTTCTAATTGCTATTACTTCAGCCAGACGGGTTTCAGAGCTTCAGGCTCTATGTGTTAAACCACCTTACTTGGTATTCCACAAGGATAGAGTATCTCTTAGGCCAAACCCATCTTTTATACCAAAGGTTTGTTCTAATTTCTGTCTACAACAGTCACTGGAGCTACCGGTCTTCTTTCCCAAATATTCCAATAGAGCTGAATATACTTTTCACTGCTTAGATGTGCACAGGCAATTACGCTTCTATTTGGATAGGACACACAAAGCATGGAAATCAGATCAACTGTTTGTGTCCTTTTCGGATAATAGATTAGGCAAAGCCGTCACTAAAGTTACTATTGCCAAGTGGATCAGGGACTGCATCACTCACGTTTATCTCATCTCAAACAAGGAGCTCATAGCTCCGGTTAAAGCTCATTCTACTAGGGCTATGGCCACTTCGGCAGCTTTTCATTCCAAGCTCTCTATTGGCAATATTTGTGCGGCTGCCACGTGGACATCTTCACACACCTTTGTTTCTCACTACAAATTAGATGTGGCATCCAGGGGTCGAGCTTCCTTCGGTTCCACAGTTCTCAGGAGTGTTTTCCAGTGAGCCACCCGGGAATTAGGCGCTAGGGACGCTGTCCCATCTGTAGAGAATGTAGGCGATAGGATCACATTACATCTTTTAGTTATGTACTTACCATAACTTTAGATGTATGGGATCCATCTCGCCTACATTCCTAATAACCCACCCTCCATCCCCCTGCCTTGTAGACCAGGAGAGACCGGACGATCCGAAATTGATCTTCTTTCCTCTCTTGAAAGACCTGAGTATGTTATGACAATACTATGTCTCTGTGAACATGAGTGCGAACAAACAAGATCTGGGGAAGTAGTGGTGGTGCATCCTGGGATATGAGGTGACTCAGCCAATAAGAGACTGCGTTCTATTGTATAATGGCCGAGTCGGAGCCGAGGATCGGCTCCGAACCCATCTGTAGAGAATGTAGGCGAGATGGATCCCATACATCTAAAGTTATGGTAAGTACATAACTAAAAGTTATGCCACCCTCAACCAGATAACACATGAGACTTCCACAGTGGATGCTTAGTGTTCATTGATCTCAATTCCAATATTCCAAAAGCTTGCTACAAGTGCCTGAATTGGGGGCTCCATTTTCAAAATGGATGTTTCTTCTCCCCTTCATTTCCAGCAGTCACAGTCACTGTGGATTTGTCTTCTCTTGTGTTGGAGAGAGTACTGAAGAACGTGGATGGAGCAAGAGGCCAGTTTGCACATCAGCATCATGGAGATGAGAGGGATCTATCCAGCATTACAGGTCTTTCAGAATAAGGTGCAATTGCCATACACTCAGACAATATTTCAGAGGTGTGGCATATCAGCAAACAAGGAGGAAACAGATTTTACTTCCTGTGTCAGGAAGCAGTGAATGTATGGGAATGGACAATCAATTTTTAGTACTTTTGAACTGCATTGTACATCCCATGGCAAGCCACTACTATGGTATTCAGGCTAAGCAGATTCCTTCAGATGATTCCTGAGTGGTCCCTAAACATGTCTATGGTGAGGATGATTTTCAGTCGCTGGGGAAAGACTTGCTGCAGTTTTCTCCCTTCATCCTCCCATCACCACCTCCAAATGCAGCAACTTCTTTTCCCTTAATCCCTCAACAGGGACAGATATCTAGGGATACTTTGGTCCATACGTGGCCCCAGTTGTCCTTTGTGCATTTCTCCCCATTATCCTTCATGATAACATTCATCCAGAATGCAATGCTATACAAAGCCAAACTCATCTTTATAGCCCTGTTTTAGCACTGACCAATCTGGTTCCCCCCTCTCTGTCCTCACCTTGCAGAGCCATATCAAGGACTAGTACCACACACATTCAGTAAGCCTCACATGAACATTTTTCAAAGTAACTGCATGGTTTTTCCAATTCCAGTAATGGCCAAGGGGACCCTACTTTACTTGGCAATGGTGGTCTAAATCCTAATCACAGCACAAAAGTCATTTGCTAGAAAAATGTTCAAACGGAAATAGCATAAATTCTCCTTGTGAGATACCGAATAAGAGCCATATCCCTTCTTAGTTCATTTCCCTGTAGTCCATTTCCCAACTGAAGTTTTTGAGTTCCAATTTCTCCACAGGAAAAAGTTCAACTCACAGCAATCTTTTTTATCAAGGTCTCAATCAAAACACCAGAATCTTGCAAGAAAGCTGTGGTGGCTCTTTTACCTAAAGAGGGTAAAGTCCTATTAGACCTATTTAAAATTTAAACCATGACTATAAAGTGTTTATGTATATACTAGGTAAAGAATGACAAAGCTTTTGCCAACTTTGATTGATGTGATTTTGTGGAGGGGAGTCAGACATTTGATAACATTAATAGAACAATAATGAACCAGAGGGAAGCAGAATGTAACAAAAGAGCACTGTTTGTTGAATGTTTTCTCTGCATCAAAATACACTGGGAAATTTGGATTGTGAGTGGGGCAGTTGGATCATTTTCATCCCCTGATACAATAATAAGGTTAATTAGGAGGATATTTGAAGGACTGCAGTCAAGAATTAGTGAGATTGTGTTTGAACAGAGGAATCAGGCAGGGGTGTCCTTTTCCAATTTTCTGTTCTTATCTTTATATTTAGAGCCAGTAGCAAAGAAAATAAGGGACTCCGAAATTTAAGAGTATAATTGGTATGGCAATCAAGAAAACTTATTTTTATTTGTAGATGATATTAAATCTAGAAAAGGACACTGGTGTTGTGGAACATTTTAAGACAAGTTCATGTGTTTTCTGGGATATATAATTAATGAAAATAAAACAAAGGCTATAGGCATAAATTATGTACCTACACACAAACTGGTTCAGCAATGCTTTATATATATATATATATAGGGACAATAGATAACACATTTAAAAGTATGGTTTAAAAAGGCTTTTGTTATGACACCTAAGGATATGTGGGAAGAGACTAAAAAATAATACAAAAACTGAAAACCTGGAAGTTCTTGTTCATGGATATAGGTAAGATACAAGCAGTGAAATTGCATTCAGTCCCTTTAGTTTTACGTAGTAGTTGGCATATTTTTATCAACCAGAGCAGAAGTTGTAGACAGTAATGAAAAAAGTTGAAGGAATTTATATGGGAGAAGAAGAAGGCAAGAATTAAATGGGATAAGTTGATCATTCCAGAAATACCCGTGGTGGTGGTGCTGCGGTAGCGTTGTCGCCTCACAGTAAGACGCTGTCCAGTTCAATTCTCAGCTAGAGCGTCTTCTGCGTGGAGACATGTGTGAATGGGCGTACCTTCGTTGAAGGTTGTGCGTCAGGGCTGGTAACTCGGTACGTAAAAATCAACCACCAATCATTAGCGGACCGGAGTTCCGCTGTGGCGACCCCTAACCGGGAAAAGCCGAAAGACACAAAAGTTGATCATTTCAGTAGAACAAAGTGGTTTAAGATTACCTGATTTGAAAGGATATTTAAAAGCTATGTAATTAAGGCTCATTTACACAGCACAAGAAGAAGGTAAGTGGAAAGGGGAGGAGATGTAATGGGGGAGTTCAAGAAATAAGAAGAGTGTGATTTTCGATGCTGATTCTGTTAAGTAGAATAATAACCATACAGACTATTCATAAAGTTGCAGAAAGTATACTAAAAACTAAGCCAACACGGGAGTGAAGAAATGAGATTTTGCCAGTAGGGATGACTTGCAAGTAAGGGTAAAGAAATTAGGCAAGAGGGGACTGGAACTTACTGGAGAATATTGAAAATGGAACCAATGTATTGGGAACAAATAACTAAAGAGAGAAAGGTAACAGAGTGGTTTGAAACCAAGAAGCTTAGACAGTAGGTTAGAAACTGCTTTCTTTACCAAGAGTTGATATGAGAGTATAGGCACAGGAAAAGAAATGGGGAGTCCTAAGTAAAAGACTGCTCTAGTAGAGTTTTTAGATGAATCTGGAACAGAAGCTGCTGTTAAAGGGATAATTGGTAGGGCATATAAATATTACACGCTAACTATAAGAATCAATCGGAGAAGGTTAGAAAAGATTGGGAAGAGAGACTAGAAAAGCATTTTGCAAGGGAACAAAGGGAGAAGATATGTATGGCTCCCATGTATGCAACAAAGTACAGAAAGTTAGGATTCATACCTCTCAATTGTCCAGATTTTTGCAGAATGTCTAGATTTTTTGTTTATATTTTTGGTCTGCTACTCATAAAATTTGTGGATTTCTGGCAATTCATTGAGGATTGAAGTCACTAAACAATGGCAGTCATTTGAGGTTAAGATTTAATATTCTTCAAAAAAATGCATACTAACACACAACTTTTTATTCTAAGAAGTTTCTACGTTTACAAGCGCAATATTTAAAATGTATCCCTATTTTGGGGCCTTTGCCCCTCACATTATTTTTGGCTTTGTCCAGATTAAAAGAAAATTTTTTAATCACACATGGCTAGCTAGACAGAGTTTGCAAAGCCTTCTTGAGGGGAGCTTTCTTAATAAGACCCCCATTCATATTTGTACCTGATAAAAGCAAAAGGCTTTTCAGTTTTGTGGAACATTCTGAGACTGTTTCAAGTCTTTTAGGCACCAAAAATTAATGAGAAAACAAAGGCAGTAGCTTTAAACTATGTACAAACAGACACAGATTGGTTCAGCTATATTCATATTTAACTCATTCACTCCGGAGCAGCTCAGAAAAAGCTGCCTGCTTAATTCCACCATAGGAACAACAGTACAGCCTGAGCTCATTTTCAGAAAACCCATTTCTAATAACATACAGAAAACAAATGATCTGAAGTAGTTCACTTCATTCTTTCTGCACATATGGGTATTCGGATCCGATTCGGCAAAACTTTTACAAGCATCAGCTCTGAGCTCCAAGATCCTCCCCTACCTGTAATACATCACTTCCTCCTGACTAACCCCAGATCTCGTTTGCCGCTCTAAGAGTTAGCATCATGGTCTCTGAGCTATAAGCGAAGGTGGTAAGGTTTCTCTTGTTTTTCTCTCTTCAGTAGAGTTGGTGTGTGTGTGTGTGTACCTGTTCCCCTTTTCCTTCCCCCTCCACGCGTGGTCGTGTTAAAAAAAAAAAAAAAAAAAAAAAAAAAATGTTTCTGTGTAGCTTGTTGGTAGCTTTAGTTCCCGCCTAGGCCCCATCCCTTGTTGTGTGTGTGTGTGTGTGTGTGTGGGAGCCTTAGGGTTTAGTTACTGTTCCGCCCTTATGGCTGAACAGCCTAAAGTTCTTTTTAAAAAATGCACAGAGTGTGGTCACAAGCTCTCACCAGCCGATGGCCACACTCAGTGTGTTCTTTGTTTAGGGGTCTTGCATTTGTCAGCCTCCTGCGACATTTGTGCGGGTTTTAACCCCAGGGCCTTGAAAGACCGTCAGGCTAAGCTCGTGGCCAAGGGTTTGCTGCCAGCTTCTGCCCTAGAGTCCACCTCTGTCTCCGCTCCAGCCAGTGACTTCTTGCAGGCAGGGACTCAACCTCCCGCTCATCCTGCGGCCTCAGATTCGTCCCAGAAAGGTAGGGACAAGAGAGAGAGGGAGAAGAGCCAAAAAGAGAGGGACAGGCCCAGAAAAAGATCCCCCGACAGGGAGTCTTTCTCCAGCCCCTGTTCTAAAGTCCCCAGGTCCCGTTCTCCTCAGCTCCACTCTCCCTGTTTCTCGCCGGAGCCGATGGAGCCCTCGGAGCCGAGGCACTCCCCTCAGATCCAGCCAAGACCCGCTTCGGTCGCTTCTTCTTCAAGGTCAACTCGGAGTGTCTCCGACCG